>NC_061108.1:78487584-78588939 GCF_015104395.2 Macrobrachium nipponense
TTGCCAATTGGTATGTTTTCACCCTCCAAACTGGGTATAAGACTTACACAAAACGTGAAATTGGTGAAATCAGCCTATGTATTGAAAGCATATATACATAAATATTAAAGCAATTTTATCATTATTGCATTACTATGACAACTAGAATTCATGGAAACAGTTTATAATAATGCATCGGCATATGTGTGAAGGTCCACTAATGTGGCAACGATGATTTTGCCATTCTTTAGAAGGCAAACTTTAAAGTTTACTTTATTTCTGGCATACAGTTATTAAAGGAAATCAAAATACTAATATAGACTTAAATCAGTGAAAAGTGCTAGCAAAAAAAAAAAAACATAATCCACTTATCCGTAGTCTGTTCCTCTATGGTTTTCGGCAGCCAGATGTACGACAAGATTAGAAACATTGGATTGTATCTACTTTAGAAATATCTGTAATTTTTTGGGTTAATTTGGTTGCATATAAAGGGATAATAGACATGAATTAAATTAACATTTTTAAATAACAAAGTAAAGTTGAACTAAATAACGAGTAAAGTAAATAATTTAGGGAATAAAACTTTGCAGTGTCGTCGTCTGCTGTTCGTAACTGTGTTTGTGGTGCACGCGCTTAGGAACCAGGAACAGCAACTGGTTTAAAGTGCATTGTGGAGTGAATCGAGACCAAAATGTGTATAATAACAATCAAATAAGCACTGTGGAGTTTCAGTTGTGATGGCAGTAAGGATTAAAACCACCGATTGCAAGGTAAAAATGAATTCAGTTCAAACCATGACACCGGGAATAACAAGTTTCATAATTTCACTAATATAGGCAACAAAATGTTGTTTTAATGTGCTGATTACAACTGCAATCTTGAGTAAGATCAATAAGCGTTACATATATACGCTAACATTGTTCAAATGAGTGCTGGGAAGGCTGGGGAAAGATGGTGGCCATCACTGATCAGAACCTTCCATGCAAAACGTAGCCGCCATATTGGATTTCAAAACTGCCTTGAAAACATATTTTACGAAGAGCGTCACATGCTTATTTGTTCCGATACGTAATACAAACCCTCGGTCCTTTAACAATAGGAAGTAACTAGCGGCAGCTGGAACGGTTGTAAGCTTCGAACAAGGGAGTTCGGTAGTTAACTGCTTGCCTGACAGTGCGCGCGCCGTGCGCTTGGGAGGTGAAGAATCACTTTTGCTTTCGGCCATGGTGTGTGAGGACATTGTTCGCCATCGCTCTCTGCCCGCTACATCGTCGTATGCTTGGATATTATTTTCTCTTTGACTGGTTTGTTTTTGGTAGTGAAAGTGAATCAGTTAATTTTTGTACATGAAAACTTACCCAGCAGATATATCACTTAGCTATAGGGGACTCGTCCGTCCCGACAGAATTTCAAAAATCGCGGCACACGCGACAGGTAGGTCAGGTGATCCACCATTCCCGCCGCTGGGTGGCGGGGTCTGGAACCATTCCCGTTTTCTAAGCCATAATTTCTCTGTCGGTTGAACGGACAACACCTATTGTTCGTTCCTCCATCTTGGATTTCAACTCGTTTGCCGAGAATTTGGATTGGTTTTTAGGTGACGTATTCTGTTTTTTCTCTGGCTTGGCATATGCTTATTGTGGACTGTTTTTCGACTTTGGTATTGGCTACTCTTTCACGATGTCTGACGCTAAGGCTTCACCTATGTTTAGAGTTTGTAGTAGGGAAGGTTGCAAGGTTAGGCTACCGAAATGGGGGGTAGATCCTCATAGTGTTTGCGCTAAATGCAGAGAGAATGAATGTTCTTTTAATAACACCTGTTTTGTTCATGCAACTTACCTGTCAGATATATATATAGCTGATAATTTCCGACACCGACAGAATTTAAAACTTACGACACACGTAGTGGGAGTCAGGTGGTTAGTACCCATTCCCGCCGCTGGGAGGCGGGTATCAGGAATCATTCCCATTTTCTATTCATAATTTTTCTGTCGCCGGTGTTGTGAACATCTGTTTACAGCACCTCCGTCTGGATTTGGAAACTTTTTGCTACTTGAGTATCCCTTTTGGTTCTTTTTTTTGGATTAATTGATTGGATCGGTGGCTAGGCACACGTTATTAGTGGATTGATTTGATTTTGGTTTGGACTTTTCTTGGAATAATATGTCAGGGTCTAGTACAGCTAGCGCTAGGTTCTGCTCTAGAACTGATTGTAGAGGTAGGCTACTGAAAGCTTCAGTAGACCCACATACGGTATGTAAGAGTTGCAGGGAGCATGAATGTGTGTATGAAAGCCGTTGCAAGGAGTGCGAAAGACTAACAGATTCTGAGTGGAAGGCGTATGAGACCTATCTTAGGAAACTTGAAAAGGATAGGTTAAGGAGGTCTTCCTCCAGGAGTATTTCAGGCGTGCAAGAAATTAATGTTTCTCCTGTTAACCCGTCCTCGATGTCAGCAGCCTAAATCTCTTCGTGATAAAGAAGAAATTCAAGATGGAGACGACTCAGTCGGTGCTGTCAGCTTTGAGACCGGGGGATTGGATGGTCTCACTAGACCTCCAAGACGCGTATTTTCACGTCCCATCCATCCCCAATCAAGGAAATACCTGCGATTTGTCCTGAAGGGAAAGGTATTCCAATTCAGGGCACTTTGCTTCGGTCTGACCACAGCGCCGATGGTTTTCACCATTCTCATGAAGAACGTGGCAAGGCTGCTTCATTTGGAGAATATACGGATCTCTCTCTACCTAGACGACTGGCTTATTCGAGCTTCATCGCGGGAACGGTGTCTGGAGGACCTGCACACGACCATGACGTTAGCAAAGTCCCTGGGGCTTCTGGTAAACCTCGAAAAGTCGCATTTGACTCCGTCTCAATCTTTAGTCTATCTGGGATTCAGATGGACTCAGTGGCTTTTCGGGCTTTTTCCGTCCCAGGGGCGACAACTTCAATGCTTGGAGAAAGTGGCGACCTTTCTGGGGAAGGAAACATGCTCGGTGAGGGAATGGATGAGTTTGCTGGGGACCATTTCCTCACTGGAGAAGTTTGTTTCTCTGGGAAGGCTCCACCTCAGACCTCTTCAATTCTTCCTAGCCAACAGTTGGAAGAGCAAGCAAGATCTGGAAGCGATCTTGTGTTTAACGAGAGAGGTGAAGGATCACCTAAGTTGGTGGTCAGATCCTCGGAAGCTCGCAGAAGGGCTCTCCCTCAAACTTCGGAACCCCGACCTAGTGTTGTTTTCCGACGCGTCGTCCACGGTTTGGGTTGGGGAGCAACACTAGGAGGAAAGAAGTGTCGGGCACCTGGAGAGGGGAACAGGTGTCCTGGCACATCAATCTGAAAGAGCTGTCAGCCATTTATCTGGCTCTCAGGTTTTTCCAGGAAGAAGTATCCGGCAAAGTTGTTCAGATCAATTCGGACAACACCACAGCGCTGGCATACCTAAGAAATCAAGGGGGAACTCACTCGCCTTCTCTGTTTGCCATCGCAAAGGAACTCCTTTTGTGGGCAAAAGCGCAAGAAGTCACGATCCTGACAAGGTTCGTGTCAGGAGTACAGAATGTTCGGGCGGACCTTCTCAGTCGGCGAGGACAGCTGTTGCCGACAGAGTGGACCCTTCACCAAGAGGTTTTGCCAGTCGCTGTGGAACCTGTGGGGCTGTCCACAGGTGGATGTCTTCGCAACGTCCAGGACGAGAAGACTTCAACTCTATTGCTCCCAGTTCTGGACCCGGGAGCAGTCGCAGTAGACGCCCTACTTTGGAGTTGGTCGGGCCTAGACATATACGCTTTTCCCCCGCTCAAGATCCTCGGGGAAGTGATGAGGAAGTTTGCGGCATCGGAAGGAGCGAGGATGACACTCATCGCCCCCTTCTGGCCGGCAGCCGACTGGTTCACAGAGGTGGTGTCCTTCCTGGTAGACTTTCTGAGGACTCTACCCTTAAGGAAAGATCTACTCAGACAGCCCCACTTCGAGAGGTACCACAAAAACCTCCCCGCTCTGAGTCTGACTGCGTTCAGACTATCAAGAAGTTGGCCAGAGCGAGGGGTTTTTCAAGACCTGTGGCGAAGGCGATTGCCACCGCAAGGAGGCCCTCCTCGTCGCTATGTACCAATCGAAGTGGGCTGTCTTCAGATCCTGGTGCAGGAAGAAGGGCATTTCCTCCACCACAACCTCTGTGAGCCAGATAGCTGACTTCCTTCTTCATCTGAGAGAAGAAGTGAAGTTGGCTGTTCCAACTATTAAAGGCTACAGGAGCGTGCTTTCTGTAGTCTTTAGACACAGAGGACTCGATTTGTCTAATAATAAGGACATTCATGATCTCATTAGATCGTTCGAGACTAGGAAGGTAGTCCAGCCTAAAGTACCCTCGTGGAACTTGGATGTGGTACTCAAATACTTGATGTCGAGTAACTTTGAACCGCTTCATTCAGTTTCTATCAGGAATCTGACGAAGAAACGATCTTCCTAACCGCTCTGGCGACGGCGAAGAGTTGTTAGCGAAATTCAGGCCATTAGCAAGCAGATTGGCTTTTCAGAAAGTAGTGCGGTGTGTTCTTTAAGTCCCATGTTCTTAGCAAAGAAACGAGAATCCTCCCACCCGTGCCGAGGTCCTTTGAAATCAAAGGGTTGTCAGATATAGTTGGAAAACGAACGTGAAGCTCCTGTGTCCTGTCAGGGCTCTAAAGTTTCTATCTGCAGAGAACTAAAGCTTGCAGAGGTTCATCGGACAATTTGTGGTGTTCAGTGAGGAAACCTGATCTTCCTATGTCGAAAAACGCACTGGCGTTCTTCATCAGGAATACGATTCAAGAAGCGCATAATAAGGTGTAGTGACAGTGATTTAAAGCTTCTGAAAGTAAAAGCTCACGAGGTGAGAGCTATTGCTACTTCGGTAGCCTTTCACAAAAATATGGCTCTCAAAGATATTTTTGAATGCCACATTTTGGAGAAGCAATTCGGTGTTTCGCTTCACACTACCTGCGGGAGGTGAAAGTGACATACGAAAATTGCTTCTCCTCGGACCATACATTGCTGCAGACACTGTTTTGGGCAGGGGAGGTAACACTCATCCTATCCTTTAGGGATTAGGGGATTTTTTAAATTTGGTGTTTTATGGTTGTGGGGTTGACCAAAAAGCCTGCCTGGGGCGGGTCTCCCTTCCATTAGTTTAGTTAAGTGGGATACCTTTGGTAAAACTAAGCCAGGTGGTGGTATTTTTGTCTCGTTGCCCTCATTAGTATGGTCCATGGTCTAGTCACGTCGTGGTCTCGCCCCTGTTTGACAGATCATCTGGAGTGCACCAGCTTCATAGGTCTCTACCTTGCTGGCAACTCTAGTAGCACAAGCAGACTACGTGGCAGTAATCACGAAGCCAGCTATGCTAACAGGTAAGGAATCAAGATATCAATTATCTGCACATATGTGTTTCCTAAATCCTCTATTCTGTCTCTCCCACACCAAAGGTGGGATTCAGCTATATATATATCTGACAGGTAAGTTGCATGAACAAATGATATTGTAATGATACAATTAAGTTTGTTCATCTTACCTGGCAGATATATATAATTAAGTACCCGCCCACCTCCCCTCAGGAGACAGTGGAAATAAAAATTATGAATAGAAAATGGGAATGATTCCTGATACCCGCTCCCACGGCGGAATGGGTACTAACCACCTGACTCCCACTACGTGTGTCGTAAGTTTTAAATTCTGTCGGTGTCGGAAATTATCAGCTATATATATATCTGCCAGGTAAGTATGAACAAACTTAATTGTATCATTACAATATCATATTGAGTGCGAAAAACCTAACAGAGCTTGAATGGAAGGAGTTATCTTCATATGTTAGGAAGCTTGAGAGAGATAGAGTAAGGAAAGCTTCAGCTAGGTCATCTAGTAGATCTTGTTCTCTAGAACAAGAAGTTGTTAACTCTCCTACTAATGATTTTCCCTTAGCCTCAGCTGCTTCTCCCTGTGCTGAATCCAAAGATTCTTCTTCAGAGAGGGAAGATGTAAAGCTTCCATCAGAAACCTGCAAGCTCAGTTACGAGCTCTAAATGAAGGTAAGAGTGGTGATAGTGATTTGTGCAGTGTCCCAGTGCAGTGGAGGGGCGTCTGACCGGTTCCTCATTGCTCCTAGGCCTAGACCTCTTCAAACTCCCAGGACCAGGGGAGAGGAATGTCGAAAGCCGCAGGGAGGATGCAGAACATCCCCACTGGTCAGGCGTCCCTGCGGCAGATCCTGTTGTAAAGTCCCAGGCTGCCTTGGATAGCCGCAGAAAAGGCATCCTAAGGGGAGCGTTTTTCGGCCTCAGACTCTTCCTCTCCTAAACGAGGATGGAGTTCGGCCTCTCAATCGCGCCCTTTGAAGAGAGCCATGGAAGGCGCCAAAAGGAGACGCGGCTGATTCCAGTCCAGAGCGTTTTGTTTTCCCGAGAATTGGGCCCTCGGTACCTAAGAAGACGAGACAAGAGGAGCCCTCTCTTCAGGATCCTACGAAGAAGTTTCTGATAAATCTGCAAGAGCAGTTGGCCTCTTTAGTAGGCTCCTTCGCTAAGGATCAACAAGGAGGAAAGATGTTCGCTCCCTGTTAAGAGTTCCTCTAAGCGCCTCTCTTCGTATAGGGAGAGAACCCCCGCATCTCCAAGGCGTTATCGCCTTCGTCGAGAGACTCGTCAGACAGGAGTTGTTCTCCAGACAGGAGAGTCCTTTTGCCCTATAGGCTTTCTTCTCCAAAGCGCCCTCTGGTGGACAAAGGCTTTGAATCCTGGTAGACAGGGAAGAACGTAGCCTCTCTCCTGCGAGACGCCGTGAATCGAGCAGAAGTCTCGATCAGTTTAGGTTCAAGGAACCTGAAGAGAAACTAAACCAATTTAGGTATCAGGATCCTTTGGGACTACAGACCAGGAGCCAGGCAGGCAGGCGCAAAGAGGCAGTGAGACGCAGAAAGGGCTGTTAGGGCGTCAGGAGTCAGGGCGCAGGATCCATTCAAGCGCCCTGAATCAGGGCGTCAGGAGCCTATCAAGCGCCGCAAGTCTGACGAACCTCAAGTGCCTAGACAACAAGAGTCTAGTAGGCACAAGATTGTTTCGGACCGACAGGAGCCTCATTCTTCTTATAGAAGTTCGAGCTTTCAGCGCTCCCCTTCTCGGGAAACAAGGAGTAACTTCTCCCAGGAACGCGCCCGATCACTACCCAAACGGTCTCCTTCAGTGGATCCGTTGGAAGAAGTATCGGAAGAGGAGGAGCCCGTAGATGTAGCAGTTTCTGACTACAAGAGGCTCTCTCTTTTGCTTCTCAAGGAGTTCGGAGACTCCCTTCATCCTGCTGATCCTCCTTCACCAGGATCATTAATGTCGAGCACAAAGCTCACAAGTCGTCTTCCTTCGTCAAGATGCGCCCTGCTCTTTGTATGAAAAAGGCCTTAAAGACCTTTTCAGAGTGGTTAACCTCAAGAAGGGAAGCGGGCAAAAAACAGTTTTTTTCCTGCCCTCCTTCCAAGTTAACAGGTAAACTGGGAAGGTGGTACGAGACCAAGGAACCAATGGGGTTAGGCCTCCCTTCATCCGCAGACGCGGATTTCGCCTCTCTAGTGGACTCTTCCAGGAGGAAGTCTTTGCTTTCTGCTAAAGCAACATGGGGCATGTGTGAGCTAGACCACCTTCTAAAGGGCCTCTTTAAGACCCTAGAAGTTTTCAACTTCATGGACTGGGTTTTGGGAGCGTTAGCTAAGAAAGCTCAGGACACTGACTTTGTCTCCATGGAAGAACTTTCAAGCGTCCTGGCTTGCTTGGACAGAGCGGTTATGGACGGTTCCGTAGAAGTTGCCTCACTTTTCGGAACAGGAGTCTTAAAGAAGAGATCGGTCTTTAGCTCTTTTCTAGCAAGAGCCGTATCACCCTTACAAAGAGCATCTCTTCTTTTTGCACCTTTGTCCCCTCATCTGTTCCCACAGGAGACTGTTAAGGAGGTTGCAAAATCTCTTACGGAGAAGGCAACTCAGGATCTCCTCACTCACTCAGCCAAGAAGTTTAGGCCGGCCGTGCCGATCGAGAAAAGAGAGAGACCCTCTTTTGTACAGCCCTTTCGAGGTGCCTCCTCTTCTAGGACCCCTCTTAGAGGTCGCAGACCAGAAAGAAGGAGTAGACCATCTAGAAGGTCCTTCGGGAAGTCTAGATGAACAGGGAGTCCTCCAGACAAAAGTAGGCGCCAGACTACTCCACTTTGCAAAAGTCTGGGCGCAGAAGGGAGCGGACTCTTGGTCCCTCTCGATCCTGAAAAAAGGAAGAGAACTAGAGGACTTTGTGTCCAGTCAGGGCACTCAAGTTCTACCTGAAGAAGAAAGCGTTGCTAGGAGGTACAGAAGAAAGTCTTTGGTGCTCTGTAAGAGATCCGAAAAGATCGATTTCAAAGAATGCCCTTACATTCTTCATAAAGGATGTAATAAAGGAAGCTCACCTTACTTGCGATGAAGAGCACCTCAAGGTTCTCAGAGTAAGAGCGCATAAAGTGAGAGCCATAGCTACGTCAATGGCATTTCACAAAACATGGTCTCTGCAGGCACTTATAGAGTCTACGTTTTGGAGATGTAATTCTGTTTTTGCCTCTAATTACCTAAGAGACGTAAAAATTTCTTACGAAAAGTGCTTTGCTCTGGGAGCGTATGTTTCGGCGAATTCAGTGCTGGGAGAAGGGGCTGAGGCTAATCCTTCGTAACTTACTTTCGTGTTTAATTTATCTTTTATTGGTGGTTGTTTTTATTGGTTGATTGTCAGAGGGAATAGGGAACCCTCTTGTAATTCATAGATTATAACAGAACTAACATGGTCAGGTGATCAGGATTGGCTTCAGTGCTCCTTGTAATTACTTATAGTAACCTTAACTCTGTCATGTAAGAGGGCGAGTCTCCATTGATATGACAAAGGTCAAGGCTCTACCATGTAAGTGGGTCAGCCCCCATTGGTACGATCCAGAGTAGGCTCTGTCGCTTAAGCGGGCTAGCCCCCATTGACACGATCCAAAGAGTTATTCAGCCATAGGTCCATACCTCGCTGGGACTCTTGAGGCAGGCAGACTCATAGACAGTAGTCATGAAGTCTTCAGCCCAATCAGGTAGGAACCATGGATTATTTTATCCAAGAACATATGTTGTTTTTTCCCTGTTTTTTAATGTATTTAGTATAAGTATTATCATTTTGTTTTTAGCTGTCTCTTACCTGCCACCAAGGGTGCCAATCAGCTAAGTATATATCTGCTGGGTAAGTTTTCATGTACAAAAATGATATTGTTAAGATACAATAAAGTTTTGTACATACTTACCTGGCAGATATATACGATTAATGGCCCACCCATCCTCCCCTCAGGAGACAGGTGGAAGAGAAATTATGGCTTAGAAAACGGGAATGGTTCCAGACCCCGCCGCCCACCCAGCGGCGGGAATGGTGGATCACCTGACCTACCTGTCGCGTGTGCCGCGAGTTTTGAAATTCTGTCGGGACGACCGAGTCTATAGCTAAGTATATATCTGCCAGGTAAGTATGTACAAAACTTTATTGTATCTTAACAATATCATATTCTGTTTTCATTTTTCATTAAGTGAATAAATTATGGATCAAGAATTGGAGCTTTCGCCGGGCCCCCGGTCGCCCGTAGAGTGTGTCCCAGGCTGGAGGGGCGTAAAACCGGCAGATTTCGCTCATTCATTGATGTGGATCCTCATGAATTGTGTACTCGGTGCCGAGGGCGTGAATGCTCTCGGGCCGAGCCTTGTATTGTGTGTGTGAATTGGTCTGAGGAGCAGTGGGGCTTGTACGAGGGTAGGAAGAAGCGAAGGCCTGCCAAGGAGTCATCGGAAAGTTCTCCAGCGACTCCTTTGGTGACGAATACCTCGTCATCCTTCCTACCCCCTGCTTAGCTCCCACGTTTGGCGCCTTCCCCTGCGGGGGGGGTTTCGGAGTCCTTCTCGCTCGATCCGTCGAGTGTGGAGGAGGGCGCTCGTTACCCAGATGTTCAATTGTATTCGGGGTCTTCCGTCTGCTCGGGGTGGGGTTCGCCCTCCCCCCAAGCGAGAGGGTACCCCTCAGACTTACCCAACTGTTGCTTCCGCGGGTGCATCTTCCGTGGGAGACGACCTTGGGCAGGTGTGGGCGTCACTGGGACTGCAGGGCGTGCCCAGTATCCAGGGGTTGATTCAGCGTCTGGCGGGGTCGGGGGCGGTCACCCATGGAGCGGTGACCACCACAACAACAACAATCTCTACCCCAGGGTACGCCGCCCCTCCTCACCTTGTGTATACACCGCATGTGATGACGGTAACGCCGACAGCCGCCGTGCAAGGGCCGATCGCTGCCGTACCAAGGAGGGGTGTGCCGCCTCCACCTGGGTTCTTTGTGCTGCCGACCCCAGACTTCCGCTGCCCGAAAAGCTCTCCCCTGGACCTGCCACCGGTACCCAGGATGTTGATGGCTGAAGCTAAGCCTCCTGGGTTACCTGACTTGCCTGCCGTACCTGCCGCTACCGCTGTTCCTGCTGGCCCAGCCGCTCTCGCCGCTCCTGCTGTTCCCGCTCCTGCCCACGTCGTTCCTGTCCATGTTGTTGCTGCCCCAGACTCGGGTCCTTCCGGACAGGTGCAGCCAGGCCGTGTTGCTTCGGCAATTGCCCCGGCTCCGTCCTGGATGGAGGATCTGACGTCTGTCCTGCGTGAGCTGACGAAGAAGAAGAAGAAGAAGAGGAAGGTGGCGTCGTCTTCTTCGTCGTCTGCTGCCGCCTCTTCCCCTTCGACTTATAAGGCTACCAAGCTGAAGAAGAAGAAGGCTGCCTCCTCCCCCCCTAAGAAGGCTCCTTCGGGACCTTCTAAGGGCCCGTCCCTCTCCGGTGGGACAGGGGGTACTTCTGCTGGTCCTCCTGCTCCTTCGGGAACAGGGCTCGTCTCTCCTTCCGCAAGGAAGAAGAAGACGGGGACCAGAGGGGTACCGGCTACCACCGGTACTTCCTTGCCTAGTGTTAGCGGCACTGCCGCTAAGCCAGGTACCGGCTCGGCCTCTCATTCGCGAGAGGTTCCGAGTGTACGGTCTCCCGCCGGAGACCGTGCAGCCAAAGTTTTGACGCCAGAGTTCGCTTGGCGCCAGGACCGCAGCACGGAGCAGAAGGCTGGTGAGAGCCGCTCAGGTGACTCTCGCCAGGCCAGCGGTCGCTCTCGCAGCGACCAGCTAGTAACTCGGGTTGACGTGACGGTCTCTGACCAGCCACGAGTTGAGGCTGGGAAGAGGTCCCCCTGATCGTTGGCGCCAGCCTCGGCTGGTACCAGCGGTTCGACGCGCCGCGAGGACGCGCACCGGTCTCACCACGACAGTGATCTCTGCAGGTCCCCTGACCGCCGCTCCCACAGGGACCGGGCGGATAGGGGGACCAGCAGCAGCTGATCTGACGCACGGGACCGGGGTCGCCGTGCTCAGTCGAGCTGTTTGCCATAGGTGAGCGGTGCGACCAGGCCTGCAGACCGATCCCCACCGCGGTTTGGTGAGTTTGCAGCCCTCCAAGCACACTGGTTCTGCCAGTGAGCGAGGGGGGAGCGTCAGGTCTGCCTCTCCTGTACCTTCAACTTCCTCGGGATACGCCGGGAAGAGCTAGGTACCCAGGAGTGATCCCGTCACGACGCCATACGCACCAGGCACGGTCCTAGGATCGACCAGGACGTACGCGCAAGTGACAGGAGGAGACCGAGAGGGGTCTGATGCTGTTCCTCCTTCTGAAGGAGGAGGGTCTCGGGAGCAGCTCTTGCTGGAGGGACTGGACGGTCCTACTCCTCAAGACGCTGTCACTCCTGAGATCCAGAGGAACTTTGCCGAGGTCATTGCGCTGATTTGTCAGCACAACGGCCTTGGGGAAAGATTGCCGCTCCCACCATCCGAGCCCACGTCCGGGCTCAAGTCGTTTTGGGGCCCGAAGAGGGAACCCAAACTGACGGTGGGTCTGCCGCGGTCAGAGCTGGCTGACTCTGTCCTGGACCAGATGGAGTCTATCGTTTCCAGACGGGAGGATTCGCTGAAGTCAGGGAGGTCATCAAAGCTGCTTCCTCCTCCTCTACAGCGTCAGCAGCGTTTTTATGTGCCATCAGAAGATCCAATGCCGCCCAAACAGGTTAACCCGGAACTAGCAAGGCTAACTCCAGGTGTGTCCCTGCAGCAGCTCCTGTCGGAGAACCTCTGGTTCTCGCAGCAGGAGGCACTTGCCCTGGAATCAACCGCTATGGCGGCGTTTCAGGCAGTCTCTTGGTTGGATCTGTGGTCCTTCACAGTATCCAAAGTCGCGGCCGACTCCGGGAGTTCTGCTCTCGAAGAAGACCCGACTTTCAGGAGTCTATGCCAGTCTGGAGGTAGAGCCATCTCCTACCTCGCCCATCAGACGGCAAACCTGTGGGCCAACCTGGTGCTTCATCGTAGGGACGCAGTCCTTACACGAGTAACCAGGGCGGCTGGGTGCGAGGCTGCACTCCGACTTCGCAACGGACCCATTAGGAGTTCTTCCTCTCTCTTTCCTGGAGAGATGGTGGACGCTGCGGTGGAGAGGCGGCGCACTGATGACAGTAAGCGCCTGGTTCACCAGGCAGTCTCGAAGGCTTCTGGGCAGCCTCGAGCTACTGCAGCTAAACCAAAGAGTTTAGCTAGCGCTTCCTCGGCTGCTAAGACGGTTGCCCCGTCTAAGCCCCGAGGAAAGACTCTTCCTTCTACTTCTGCCAGGGGAGGTCGACATCAGCCCCCCTCCCAGCCCTCCTTTCCCCGAGGAGGAGCAGGGAAGAAGTCGAAGAGAGATGGGAAACGCTAGGGACGGCGTTCCCCCTCACCTGCTGCCGGAAGTGGGGGGGGTTGCCTAGCGAGCCATTGGGCAACTTGGCAGCGCTACGGCGCCGAGACCTGGATAGTAGACGTCCTTCGGGAGGGATATCTACTACTCTTCGAATCTCGGCCACCCCTCACCTCCAACCCGGTCCATCTTCAGACTTAGTCCAGGGTTCATCAAAGGACATTGCTCTTCGACAGGAGACAAAGACCATGCTGAACAAGCGAGCTGTAGAGATCGTCAGGGATTGGTCACCAGGCTTCTACAGCCGCCTTTTCCTGGTGGAAGAGGCCTCGGGGGGCTGGCGCCCGGTGATAGATCTCTCTCCCCTGAACCGATTTGTTCGCCAGACTCGGTTCACGATGGAGACGGCACGTTCCGTGCTCGACTCCATCAGCGAGAACGATTGCATGCTTTCAGTGGATCTGAAGGACGCGTATTATCAAATGCCTGTCCATCAATCCTCCAGAAAGTACCTCCGCTTCATCCTCGACGGGACGGTGTACCAATTCAGGGCACTTTGCTTCGGTCTCTCAACCGCTCCACAGGTGTTCACGCGAGTGTTCACTCTGGTGTCTGCTTGGGCCCATTCGCACGGGATACGTCTTCTGAGGTATCTAGACGATTGGCTTGTCCTGGCTCGCGGTTGCTACAGGACAGAGATCGACTCTTGAAGTTCTGCCGCGATCTGGGGATCATGGTAAACTTCGAGAAGTCCGATCTCGAACCCAAGCAGAGGATGAAGTACCTGGGTATGGTGATCGACACGGTAGCAGGGCAAGTCTTCCCCGCAGACTTGCGGATCAGCAAATTCAGAGAGGCAGCCGACCAGTTCCTGTTTCGGCAGGAACAGGCAGCTCAGCAATGGCAAGTCGTGATCGGCCACCTGTTGTCACTCGAGAAGTTAGTTCCTCACGGACGTCTTCACTTGCGGTCTCTCCAGTGGAGACTAAAGGAGAGTTGGTCACAGGCAAAGGATCCACCTTACTTCCCCGTGTCCCTCACGGAGGAGGTAAGGCAGGACCTAGCCTGGTGTCTGGACGACAGGAACCTCTTAAGAGGGGTGCCTCTCCGCACTCCCCCCCCCCAGAGATGTTGCTGTTCTCAGATGCATCCACCGAGGGATGGGGCGCACACCTGGAGGAGTTGCTGACTGCAGGTGTGTGGGACTATCATGACAAGCACTTTCACATCAATGTCCTGGAACTCAAGGCGGCGTTCTACGCTCTCCAAGAATTTCAGGACCGCTTGGTGGGACACTCAGTGGTGTTGATATGCGACAACACCACAGTAGTGGCATACGTCAACAAGCAGGGGGGCCTAGTGTCTCTCCTGCTGCACCAGTTGACCGTGCAAGTGCACGGGTGGGCCACGGCTCACTCGATAGAGCTGTCAGCACGCTACATTCCAGGCAAGAGGAATGTAGTAGCAGACAAGCTCAGCTGTCGGGATCAGGTGATAGGAACCGAATGGTCTCTACACCCAGAGGTGGCGGAAAGGCTCTTCAACCTGTGGGGGCGTCCAGTCATGTATCTGTTCACCACCTGGCACAATAGGAAACTCCAGGTTTTCTTTTCTGCCGTGCCGGACCCATGGGCAGCTGGAGAGGACGCTCTTCAACATCCATGGGACAACCTCTTCGCGTACGCCTTTCCTCCCTTCTGTCTGATTCGCAAGGTGATCAGCCGAGTGCTGGCCACCTCGAATCTCAGGATGATCCTGGTGGCTCCCAAACGACCTCAGGCCGTTTGGTATCCGGACCTGCTGGCTCTGCTTGCGGAAGCACCGAGAGAGATGCCCCATTGGCACAACCTTCTAGCCCAGCCACACGTAGAACGGTACCACCAGACAGTCCAGTCCCTAAAACTTCACGGCTGGCTGTTATCCACCATCTCTTGTGAACGAGAGGCTTTTCTCGCAGCGCAGCAACAGAGATGGCTGGACACGTCCGACAGTCCTCTGCAGCTGTGTACCAAGGAAAGTGGGCCGTCTTCTGTGGTTGGTGTCGTTGACGGGGTCTATCTCCTCTCAGAGCCACTCTTCAGCAGGTAGCAGATTTCCTCGTGTTTCTTCGCCGAGAGAAGCTCCTCTCCGTCCCCATAGTAAAAGGATACAGAGCCGCCCTGGCCCTGGTCCTAAAGCTGAGGGGACTGGATATCTCGAATTCTTTTGAGATTTCCTTGCTTATGAGGAGCTTCGAAAGGTCTTGCCCACCCAGGGAACTCAGGCCCCCTGAGTGGGACGTGACTCTCGTGCTTAGGAGTTTGACTCGAAGACCATTTGAGCCACTCCGAGAGTCGTCAGACAGGGATCTGACCCTCAAGACCCTCTTCTTGCTGGCCCTGGCATCGGCGAAGAGAGTAGGGGAACTACATGGTCTGTCTTTCAACGTTAAACATTCCAGGGGATGGGGATCTGTGACGCTCGATTTCGTCCTGAACTTCGTGGCCAAGACTCAGAATCCGTCGATCCCTGACGACAGGTTCGAGTCTTTCACAATCCCCTCCCTAATGGATTTCACCGACAACGATACGGATGAGATACTGCTTTGTCCTGTGAGGGCGCTACGGCGCTATCTGAAGAGAACTCGACACCTCAGGCCTGAGTGTCGACGCCTCTTCGTTAGCACTGGGGTGACCAAGAAAGAAGTATCCAAGAACACACTTTCTTTCTGGCTGCGTGAGGTGATCAGGAGGGCGTACGAAACTGATGGCAGTGACGACATCCGTCCCCCTCGTCCGAGAGCCTACGAAGTCAGAGGTATTGGTCCTTCGCTTGCGTTCCGCAAGAACTTCTCTGTGGCGCAGGTCCTGAAGGTAGGTGTCTGGACCAACCAGACTACCTTCACCTCCTTCTACCTTCGGGATATTGCCCACAAGTCCTTGGGTACTTTTTCCTTGGGACCTGTGGTGGCTGCTCAACACGTTGTGTAGCTTACCCAGCACCCGAGCAGGCAGAACAGCATCGATTCTTGGTGTGACTGTAAGAATGAATGAGTGAATGAGAGTGCGACTGGCTTCTCTTCCCCATCTTTCTCTCCCTCTACTTGTGGGCAGAGGGACACGGTCGTCACTACGCTGGAAAAGGAAAAGATGCAGGTAAGCTACTCCGACCGAGCTCCATCCTATCCCTTTCATTAGGGATAGGCGTGAATATCCACCACTTCCTCCATCAACAAGGGGGTGGGGGGGGGGGCGGGGAGTGGATGCCAACTAGAGACAAACCCATAACTTTATGTTGCCTCTTGCAAACAGGAACAAGTTCTTGCTTGCTGGTACGAAGAGATACGCTTTGTTTCTCTCTTAGTACATGGTCCAGAGGTTCTGACAATTGGATCCTCGCGGGTGCCACACCCGATCAATCTTACAGAGGCTTAGATCCCTCCCTCGCTCTTACGACCAGGGAGGCATTCCAAGGTGGGCGAACACCAGTCTGTTCACAAAAAAGACTCAGATTCCTCCACCAAGAAGTGAGTCTTCCTATTGTTAAGGACCGAGGGTTTGTATTACGTATCGGAACAAATGACAATTTGTCAAAAATTGCATTTTCATACATTCAACTTCCCTGTCAGATATATACTTAGCTATAGACTCCGTCGTCCCCGACAGAAATTCAAATTTCGCGGCACTCGCTACAGGTAGGTCAGGTCATCTACCGCCCTGCTCTGGGTGGCAGGACTAGGAACCATTCCCGTTTTCTATCAGATTTTCTCTGTCGCCGATGGTGTCAACATTGTTGTTACTACCTCCTGACTGGAATTCTTTTTTCAACGCTTTTGATCTTCTTTCGACCGATTTTTGGTGACGTACTTGGATCGTTGTTTGGCATTTGCTATCGTGGAACTGCTTTTGGACTTGGCTTTGGATTTTTCTTGGATATGTCTGACTCAAGTGTTGGTTTCAGAGTGTGTGTGAATGAAGGCTGTAAGGTGAGGATTCCAAAGGCTTTGGTAGATCCTCACACTGCATGCCGAGGATGTAGAGTGGTTGAGTGTTCTTTAGATAACACATGTAATGAGTGTGAAAGGTTGAGTGCTCAGGAATGGAAGACTCTAACTTCTTACTTTAAGAAGTTAGAGAGGGATAGAGAGAGGAAGGCGGCTTATAAAAGCCTTAGTAGATCTAGATCTAACGAACTCTTGTCTAGTTCTGTAGCTTCTTCTACTCATTATTATTCTCCATCTTTATCAGGCCGATCACAGGTTGCTAATCCTACTGATTTGGCTTCTGAAATTGCAGAACTCAAGGCTTCCCTTCAAAAAAGGCAAGAGAAAATGGCGGCATTAGAAGGTAAGTAAAGTGAGGGTGATATTTCCAGTGATGTAAGTGTCCCCAGTGTAGTGGAGGGGGCGTCTGGTCGTCTCTGCGACGCTCCCAGGCCTAGACCTCTTCCAAGCTCCCTGGCCCAGAGGAGAAGGAAAGTCGAAAGCCGTACGGAGGTTGTGGAGAATCCCCAACGATCAGGCGTCCCTTCGGCAGAATCTGTTTCATCTCAACCTGCCAGGGATCGCTACAGAAAAAGCGTCCTTCGTGAGTGCTTTTCTTCATCGGGATCTCCCTCACCGAAACGAGGATGGAAAGATACGAAGCTTTCCCGTCCGTTAAAGAGAAACTGGAAAGAGCCTGAGTTGAACTCTAGGCCCGAGCGCTTTTCCAAAGAAGAGGCGCCCTCGGTCATAAAGAGAGCTAGAAAGGAGTTAACTCCCTTTGTGTAAGGGAGCCTCAAGCGCCTTCCAGATCTCCCTCTCCTGCTTTTGAAGAAGAAAGGGAGCCTTCTACCAAGAAGATTTTGTTGAACATGCAAGAGCAGCTAGCATCGTTGGTAGGAGTCCTTTCCAAGGAGCCTCCTCGTAGAAAGGATGACAAGCTTCTTGTCAAAAGATCTAGACACCGATCTCCTGTCAGGCGCAACAAGCCTTCCAGGGGAGTTGTCGCACAGGCGGCCATCTCTGGGGGGAGCGAAGCACCAGGGAGGCGAGAGGTAGAAGAGGAAGAAGCGCCTGCCAGGCGCGTGGCGCCAGCCAGGTGCCAAGCAGGCGCCAGAGAACACCTGACAGTGAGGATTATGATGACTATGAAGTCCTCACAGAAAGGGATGAGCCGAGATCGTTCCAGGCGCCAGCTAGGATAGAAGAAACTAACAAGTGCGAGATTTCTGCCAGGCGCAAAGCGCCTGCCAAGCGCCAGGCGCCTACTATACGCGAAGAGCCTGATAGGCGCCAGGGGTCAGCCAATTAGTCAAGATTCTCCTAAGGACAGGCGTAGGGAGACAATAGCTCTTAGTCCCTCGCCTGTTAGACGTTCTTCATCAACGGAAAGGAAAAAATCCAAGGAAGAGACAGACGAAAGAAGGGAGCTTTCTCCTTCCAATCCTCTCAACTTAGAGGACGTATCGGAGGACGAGGTGACTAACAAAGAAGGACTGTCGAACTATAAAGTTCTTACTTCTCTCCTTCTAGAAGAATATGGAGATTCTTTGACTCCAGCTGCTCCTCCTTCTCCGCGCTCTCTATTTTCGAGCGCTAAATCTCTCAAGTCTTCGTCCTTCCTTAAGATGAAACCGGCTATATCTATGAAGAGGGCCCTACAGTCTCTAGATTCCTGGATCAAGACTAAAAAGGAACTAGGGAGGACGGTCTTTTCTATGCCTCCTGCCAAACTAACGGGTAGAAGAGGCATATGGTATGAGACTGGAGAAAATATGGGATTGTCTCTGCCTACTTTGGCTGAATCGGACTTCTCGAGTCTCGTAGACTCCTTGAGAAGACACGCTTTGAACTCGGCCCGAGCAACGTGGGGTCTTTCGGAAATGGACCACCTCCTCAAGGGGCTTTTCCACATCTTGGAGGTTTTTGATTTCCTATTGGTCCCTTGGGGTTTTGGCCAAAAAGTCCCATGAAGCAGAAGGCCTAAACCCAGAAGCTTCGCATAGCATACTTACATGCATAGATAAAGCAGTTCAGGATGGGTCGGCAGAGGTCTCCTCCCTCTTTGGTGCGGGAATGCTGAAGAAGAGGGCAGTTGTTCCGACACGGCATACAAACCTTCGGTCCTTTTACAATAGGAAGGTACTAGCGGCAGCTGGATAGGTCGTAAGCTTTCGAACAAGGGGTTCGGTAGTTAACTGCTTGTCCGACAGGCGCGCGCGCGCGACTGGGAGGTAAACAAATCACTTTTGCTTTCGGCCTGCTGGCGTGTGGACGTGTATCATCGCTCTCTGCCCGCTTCATCGTCGTTGCTTTCGCATGGTTGTGTTTTTCTTTTTCTATTTATCTAGTGAAACTGAATTGTAAGTACAATCATTTCATATTTATTTCCATTGAATTCAATTGTGAATTAAAGGATCTTGGTTTCACCACGCCCTCCGATTACCCGAGTGCCGGGACTGAAGGGCGTAAGTGCGGGAATTCATTTTCCCAGAAATTATCCTCGTGTATGCTCGGTGCCGAGGGCGGGAGAGCGCTCGCTCCGAGCGTATATTTTGGTTGGAAATGTGTAGATGAAAATCGTAAGTAAGTGCTCTTTTCATTTATATTTTTTTTGACCTGTATGCTCGTTGCCGAGCGAATGCGCTCGGCACGAAAAACTTATTTCTGTATGGAAGTGGAATCGCAAGTACAGTATTCTTTTTCATTTTCATATATATTTTATTTTGATTGTAGCAATACTCATTTTGGATCAGTTTCCGAGCTTACCCGGAAATTGATCCTTTCCCCTTTTTATTTGAATGAAGTGAAATCGCAAGTGCAGTTCTTTTTCATTTTCATATTTTATTGAGATTGCATTGTTTACTTGGATCAATGTTTTTCCGCTATTTCCCGGGAATTGATCCTTCCCCTTTTTTATTTGTAATGAAGTGAAATCGCAAGCGCAGTATTCTTTTTCATTTCATATATATTTTGATTGCATCAATTCATTATGGATCAAGGTTTCCATTCATAATCGGGAATGGATCCTTTTTACCCTTGCGCTCGGTACCGAGGGCGCAAATGCGCTCGATCCGAGCCTTATTCATTGTGAAGTGAATCGTAATGCAAGATTCTTTTTCATTATTCCTTTTATTATTGATTGCATCAATATTTATTTGGTTCAAGTTCCGCTCAGTCAGGGAATTGATCCTTATGCCCTTGCATTCGGGCCGAGGGCACGATTGCTCTCGGGCTCTTATTATTATTGTTGGGTACATGGGTGCTGTGCGGGGGTGGGGAACGAGAACCGCTCAGCTCCCACAGATGGCCCTTCCCCTTGGGGGGGGGGAGGTTATCTGCGTTCTTCTCCTCGCCCGATCCGTCGAGCGCGGGGGAGGGCGCTCGGTGCCCGATGTACAATTGTATTCGGGGTCTTCCACTCGTTCGGAGAGGGCTCACCCCCCCGCGCGAGGGGACTTCCCCCCCACTAATCGCTACTACTGTTATTTCCGCAGGTGCTACTGCCACGAGGGTGGACCTTGGTGAGGTATGGGCGTCCTTCCATTTGCAGGGTCGTGCTAGTGTCCAGGGGCTAGCGGTTCTATGTCTGGGTCTACTGCGGTCACCATGGAGTGGTGACCACGCTCCAGGTGACGACGTCCCTCCTCACCTGGTGTACTCGCCTCACGTGGTAACAGTCTTGCCTACAGCCGCTGTGAAGTGCCGTTCGCCGTACCGAGAGGGGGCGTGCCGCCGCGCTCGTGGTTGCCGTGCTGCCGCGACCACACTTCCGCTGCCCTAGAGCTCGCCCTGGACCTGCCGCCGGTACGAGGATGTTGCTGGCTGCTGCTCCACTTCTGTGTTTCCGGTGCTGCCTGCCGTAACTGCCGATTCTGGGCTGACTGTCCATGCAGTTGCTGCGCTGGCTGTCCCTGCCGTTGCTGCGCTGGCTGTCCTGCCTTGTTGCTGCGCTGGCTGTCCCTACCGATGCTGTGCTGGCTGTGCCTGCTGTTTCCTGAGATGCCCATACCTGCTGACGTCGTCCCTGGTACTACCCCAGACTTTGGTCTGTCTGATCAGGTGCGTCCGGGCCCTGTGGCTTCGGCTACAGCAGCCCCGGCTCCGCCCTGGATAGCAGATCTTACGTCTGTCCTGAGGAAGCTGACGAAGAAGAGGAGGAAGGTGTCGTCGTCGTCGTCTTCATCTTCTTCATCGTCGTCGGCTGCCGCCTCTTCCCCTTCGACTTCTAAGGCTTCACAGCCGAGGAAGAAGAAGGTTGCCTCCTCCCTCCTAAGAAGTCTCCCTCGGGAGCTTCTCGGGTTGACCCGTCTCACCTCGGTGGGACGGGGAGTGTTCCTTCCGCTGGTCCTCCTGCTCCTTCGGGAGCGGAGCCGTCTCTTCTTCCGCAAGGAAGAAGACTACGGGGACCAGAGGGGTACCGGCTAACACCGGTACTTCCTCGCCTGGTGTCAGTGGTTCTGCCACTGCATCAGGGTCCGTCTCGGCCTCTCGTTCGCGGGAGGTACCGAGTGTACGGTCGCCTACCAGCGACCGTGCAGCCAGGAACCAGACCTCTGAGTCCGCTCAGCGTCAGGTTCACGGCACGGGGCGGAAGACTGGTGACAGCCGCTCACGCGACTCTCACCAGACCAGCTCTCGCTCGGGTCGCGGCGACCAGCTGGCTACCCGGGGACGTGACGGTCCACGACCGGCCACGGGCTGATGGCTGGGAAGAGGTCCTCCCGTCGCCGGTGCCAGCCACGGCTGGAACAGCGACGTGACGTGCCGTGAGGACAAGCACCGGTCTCACTGTGACAGTGGAGCCTGCAGGTCGCCTGACCGTCGCTCTCACAGAGAGCGATCGGGTACGGCAACCAGCACCAGCTCTTCTGACACTCGAGATTGGGGCCGCTGTGCTCAGTCCAGCCGTTCTCCACAGAGAGACGGTTCGAACCAGGCCTGCAGCTCGATCGCCACCGCGAGTTGACGATCGCCCTGCAGCCCTCCAAGCCTGCTGGTTCTGCCAGCGAGCGAGGAGGGAGCGTCAGGTCTGCCTCTCCCGTACCTTCAACCTCCTCGGGTTACCACCGGGAGGAGCGAGGTATTGAGGAGTGATCGTGAGGGGTGCGCCCTCATGATCCCACCTCGACGCCCTACGTGCCAGGCACGGTTCTTGGACCGGCCAGGACGTATGCGCAAGTGGATGGAGAAGACCGAGAGGGCTGTCGCTGTTCCCCCTTCTTAGGAGGAAGGTTCTCGGAATATGCTCTTGTTCGAAGGGCTTAACGGTCCTACTCTGCAAGATGCTGTGACTTCCGAGATCCAGAGGAACTTTGCCGAGGTTATGGCGCTGATTCGTCAGCACAACGACCTCGGGGAAGGATCGCCGCTCCCACCAGCAGAGCCACGTCTCGGCTCGAGTCGTTTTGGGGCCCGAGAGGGAACCCAAATCGACGGTGGGTCTGCCGCGATCGGAGCTTGCCGATTCTGTCTTGAACCAGGTAGTCTCTCGTCTTCCGGACAAGAAGGCTCTCTCGTTCTGGCCGGTCGAACAAGCTACTTCACCTCCTCTACTACGACAGAGGTGTTTCTACGTGTCTTCAGACACCGTATTTGAAATACCCCTTCGGTCCTCCTGAGGTTTCGACCTCGACGAGGACTGGAATGAGTCGGAGGACGGTATCGGCTCTCTCCTGTCAGGTGTCGATCAGCCCCACCCAGACGACGTTCACAGTGGCGGCAGACCCTTACCTACAGTATGAGTTCGTAACCCTCCTCGGGAAAACGTTTTCTCCTGACGATACGTTTTCCCAGGCTCTGAGAGGCCATCGCCGTAAGGCGATGGCTGCTCCTTTTCTTCTCCAACTGCTAGTTCTGCTGGGAAGGCGAGCCAGTATCCAATTCCTCCCCCATTCCCTCTCTCCTTACGGCTACGAGGGAAAGGGAGGGATCCTACAGAGATTTCTCTGTAAGATCCCACGTTAGGGGCTGCGCTACCGGGGGGGACCTTCGGGTCCTACCTGACGTAAGCCCCGGTCGTTGAGGAGGGATCCTGCCCCTTTCTCGATTTCTACGGGAATCGGGAGGATCACCAGCCGATATCGTTTGAACGAATTCTGGTGGGGGGTTTTCGCAGAGTGCTTAGAATTCTACGGAATTTCTAGCGCACTCAGAGTGTTCGAGTTTTTACGATCTCCAAACACTTAGGCGAGACCACGGTCCAAAGTGAGCGAGAATCCCCGATAATTGTTACACGATAATCGGGAACCTCGCTTATGCTCGAATTCCTGTAATTTCTAGCATTTGGAAGAAGACTGCTGCTGAAAGAAGAGTATCTCACAGTAGGCGATTAACCTGGAATAGAGAAGAACGGACGGGAATTCCAGTTTGGCTTGAACTATCGTCTTCGGTATTTCTGTTCACCATTGAAGCCTTTACCTTTGGGAAAGAATTCTTTCCCTTTCACTCTCTTGACTAGAGAACGGAAGGCGGTCAATCCCTCCAATCCTTATTCTCATTCCTCGAGAGGAAAAGATTTAGGATGGAGGTCGTGGTACAGAACCTACAAATATACTACTTATATTACCCTCGCGACATGATTCTTTTAACAGTTGAATTGTCCGGGGGGTAGGCGCATACCGTAGTTTAACTCTACGGTTTGTGACCGAGACGAATTGTATCTTAATTGAACTGCAACTCGGGGTTGCCTGCAACCTCCCAGCAGTTATCAGTTTCGATTTTAGATACTTGGTATTGTCATGACAACACCAAATCAGCTTTTGTATTTACCGAAATCCGTTTCGGTTTAAATATAATTGCTCAAGCGTATTCTTATGCTCGATGGTTCTAGCCGAACGCATTCCTTCGTGGAATAATGGATTACCTGGCAACTCAGGATGACGAGTCACCGAGAGCTACTGCGTATTGAACTGCCTGATAGCGGCTCAGTATCAAGGTTCTCGGAGATGCACGGTCGGTTACGTCTCTCTCTCCCTGGTTTGATTGACTACCGAACCGTATCTCTGCCCAACAATCATGGACTTAGGTCTCTGATTAACGGGGATTCTCGCAATAATGAAGGACCATCTACTGCTGTGACGCTCGATTTTCATCGCCTTCGACATTGCGAGAATTTTCAACAGAGATATCTCTTGGACTCTTTCATCTTTCTGTTTACCACACGGTAACAGAAGTCTGTACTAGTCACCGCTGCATCGCACCGCGATAATGCGAATGATTTTTGCAGACATCTGAGTTTGTCTTCAAAATATCTCGTATTCGTAGGTGTGCAATTATTCATTGCTCGCCCCGAATTAACAGATATGTCAGAAGATCATCGCCTACTCTCCGACCTGACACTCTACTTCCAAATGTTCAGCCCATGAGAAGCAGTTCTTCATGGCAGTATTTCCCTGTCTTCATTATGAAAAGCGCTACGCTTTATTGCAAACTACGATTCCTCACCGGACAGCAATGAATAGCGGTAGCGTTCTCAGTCTTTGTAGCACAGGTTCAGAATCTTGAGAATCCTTCTCTCGTTCAGCTGTGAAGACGTAGGTTGCATTTTCTGTACACCTTCGTCTTCAACGACACATAGTGTTGTTTCTCCTTAGCCGAGAATCAACTATACTATGAGATATCTTACCATCAGGGACCTCGGTCTCTAGAAGGCAATTGACTTTCGCCTGTTGGGCACATGCCTTAAGAGAGTCATCACCTTGCCTTCTGGCATCGGGGACGAACAAATTATTTGTTTAGTCTCTTGGCATAACCCTTTTAATTTGGCGAAGGTCACGTGACTTGCTCGGTGCTTGGACAACTTGCCTCCTACCGAACGCAGTCAGTCGGCAGCTGTCAGAGCGCCCAAGTCTGTTACGTAACTTCGCTGTGGACTTAGTTCGGTTGTTCCATAACAGATCTTTTCTTCGTCCTAACGGCTTGTCACAGTACCCATACCATCGACACCCACCATTGAGTGTCGGTGTCTTATCCACTACCGAGAGAACAACTTCGCGCTGCAGACAGATAGACCAGTATGGGTACAGGACATCACCGAAGTCGAGAAGAGGGATAGGTCATACGACCATTCCCTTCTTTTCCTCTGAGGTAATTGCATGACTTTTCCTGCGAAGTCAAGCATCCAGGGGATGGGGATTCGTGACGTTCGATTTCGTACCGAA
Source organism: Macrobrachium nipponense (assembly GCF_015104395.2). NCBI lineage: Eukaryota > Metazoa > Arthropoda > Malacostraca > Decapoda > Palaemonidae > Macrobrachium > Macrobrachium nipponense. Next base: position 78,512,490 of record NC_061108.1, read on the forward strand.
TTCGTAGCGAAGACTCTGAACCCTTCGGTTTCCTGACGATCGGTTAGAGTCCTTCACAATCCCCTCCCTAATGGACTTCACCGCCTTCGATGCGAAGGAGATGCTGCTTTGTCCTGTGAAAGCGCGACCGCGCTTTCTGAAGAAACTCGACATCCCAGGCTGAGTGTTGAAGACTCTTCGTCAGCACCAAGATGACCTAGAAGTACACTCCCTCGAGTTACACAAGAACTTCTCCGTGGCGCAGGTACTGAAGGCAGGGGTCTGGTACAACCAGACCACTGGCACCTCCTTCTACCTTTTGGATATTGCCCACAGGTACCTTGGATCGTTTGCCTTGGGACCCGTGGTGGCTGCTCAACACGTTGTGTAGCTAACCCAGACCCTAGCAGGCTGAACAGCATCGAGTCCTGGTGTGAGCTGTAAGAATAGATATAGTGAATGATAGAGTGACTGGCTTCTCTTCCTATCTTTTTCTCCCCCTCTACTACTGTGGGTAGAGGGATACGGTCATCACCGTGTTGGATAAGGACGAAGATGCCCGGTGCGTCTACTCGGACAGGAGCCCCATCCTATCCCTGTTTCACTAGGGATGGGAGACGAATATTCCACCACTTCCTCCATACAAAGGGGGGGGGGGGAAGTGGATGCCAACAAGAGACAAACCATAACTTTATGTTGCCTCTTGCAAATAGGAACTTGTTCTTGTTTGCTGGTACGAAGAGATACGCTTGCCTCTCTCTTAGTACTTGGTCCAGAGGTCTGACCATTGATCCTGCGGTGCACACCCCGATCAATCGGACAGAGGCTTGGATCCCTCCCTCGCTCTTACGACCAGGGAGGCATTCCAAGGTTGGGCGAACACCAGTCTGTTCACAAAAGACTCAGATTCCTCCCACCAAGAAGTGAGTCTTCCTATTGTAAAAGGACCGAAGGTTTGTATGCCGTGTCGGAACAAATGACAATTTGTCCAAATTGCATTTTTCCTAACTATACAAACCTGAGGTCCTTTTAAAAATAGTTCCCACCTCATGCCACCCCTCACTCTGCAGTTTTTGCTTGGGCCAAAAGCAAAAGTGATTTGTTTACCTCCCAGTTCGCGCGCAGCGCGCGCCTGTCGGACAAGCAGTTAACTACCGAACCCCTTGTTCGAAAGCTTACGACCTATCCAGCTGCCGCTAGTACCTTCCTATTGTAAAAGGACCTCAGGTTTGTATAGTTAGGAAAAATGCAATTTTGGACAAATTGTCATTTTATAGTGCTTTCCTCATTAAGGCCGTTTCTCCTTCACAGAAATCCGCCTTGCTGTTCACCCCTCTTTCAGAGCATTTGTTCCCTTCTCAGTTGGTGAAGGACATTTCACATTCACTAACTGAGAAGGCGACTCAAGATCTCCTCAGGCAGTCATCGAGGAAGAATAGGCCTGTGGCCAATGAAGAAAAGAAAGGGCTGTCGTCCAACGCAGCAGCAGCCCTTTCGAGGAGGCCCTCCGGCTAGAACAATTTCCATAAGAAAGACTACGGAAAGAAGAGGAAGAGCTTCCTTCCGACCCTTTAAAAAGGGGAAATGAGAAAGTGATCCTCCAAACACCTGTAGGTGCCAGGTTACAAGAATTTGCGGAAGCCTGGGCAAGCATAGGAGCCGACACATGGTCCATGTCGGTCATCAGGAAGGGATATTATATCCCATTCAAGGACAACCCTCCCCTGACATCAACACCGAGGGAACTGTCTGCCAGATACAAGGTGGAACAGATGTAGGACAAAAGAGCAATCGAGCTGGTACTGGATCACAACTCCCCGGGGTTTTACAATCGCCTTTTTCTAGTAGCAAAAGCTTCGGGGGGGTGGAGACCAGTACTAGATGTAAGTGCGCTGAACAGATTTGTAGAGAAACAGAAGTTCAGCATGGAAACGTCTGCTTCAGTCCTTGCAGCCCTTCGCCAAGGAGATTGGATGGTGTCTCTCGATCTTCAAGACACCTATTTCCACGTCCCAATTCATCATTCGTCGAGGAAGTACCTTCGTTTCATGATGGAGGGAAGGATCTATCAGTTCAGGGCCCTTTGTTTTGGCCTGTCCACGGCTCCTCAAGTCTTCACAAGTATAATGAAGAATGTGGCAAGACATCTACTTCTGATGGGAATGAACATCTCCCTATACCTGGACGACTGGCTCATCAGGGCCAGGTCGCAGAAACAGTGTTTGGAGGACCTTTCAACGACATTAGACCTGACAAAGTCATTAGGATTGATCGTGAACCTCGAGAAATCTCAGATGATCCCCAGCCAGAACATGGTTTATCTGGGGATTCGGATGGATTCTTGGGGTTTTCGAGTGTTTCCTTCTCAAGAGAGAATATCAAAAGGTTGCGCCACAGTCTCCAGCTTCTTAGGGAAGGAGCGCAGTTCAGCGAGGGAATGGTTGAGCCTTCTGGGGACCCTTTCCTCGCTGGAACAGTTCTTTCCTCTAGGAAGACTGCATCTCCGTCCTCTACAGTTCTTCCTGAAAAGGAATTGGAATTGGAAGACAGGACAGCTCTCCAATACTTTTCCAATTCCTGTAGAGGTGAAGAATCACTTAAGGTGGTGGTTACCCCCTCTAGAGGAAAACAGAGGTGTGTCCCTGGAAGTTCGGAACCCGAACCTGATATTATTTTCAGACGCGTCGGAGACGGATTGGGGTGCAACCTTAGGATCGAGAGAAGTGTCAGGCACATAAATTGCAAGGATCTCTTAGCCATTCATCTGGCTTTAAAGGGCTTCGAGCAGATAGTCAGAGACGGGGTAGTGCAGATAAACTCCGACAATACCACCGCTCTGGCTTATGTAAGAAAACAAGGAGGGACTCACTCTCTCTCTCTATACAAACTGACAAGAGATCTTATTTGGATGAATCAAAGAAATATAACTCTACTGACAAGGTTTGTCCAAGGGGAGAGGAACGTGAGAGCGGACAGGCTGAGCAGGAGGTTCCAGGTCCTTCCCCAGAATAATGGACCCTCCACTCAGAAGTGTGGTCAGATCCTTTGGTCTCTTTGGGGGAAGCCTCAAATAGACCTGTTCGCCACGTTCCTCTCCAAGAGGATAGACACCTTTTGCGCTCTGGCAGACGACCCCAGAGCTTTTGCAGTTGACACTTTTCTCCTAAATTGGTCCGGACTGCATGTGTACGCTTTTCCCCCTTTCAAGATCCTGGGGGAAATTATCAGAAAGTTCGTGGCCTCGAAGGGGACAAGGATGACTCTGATAGCCCCATATTGGCCAGCCCGAGATTGGTTCACAGAGGTAATGGAGTGGATGGTGGACTTCCCCAGATCTCTTCCAAACAGGACAGATCTGCTCACCTTTCGACTATCGAAAGACTTGTCAGAGCGAGAGGGTTTTCTCGCAAGGCGGCAAGCGCAATCGCTAGAGCCCGCAGATCATCTACTATGCGAGTATACCAGTCGAAGTGGGAGGTGTTCAGAAGTTGGTGTAGGTCGAAGAAGCTGTCCTCCTCCAATACCTCTGTGACCGAGATTGCAGATTTCCTTCTTTTCTTGAAGGAGAAATCGCATCTTTCTGTACCAACCATTAAAGGATACAGGAGTATGCTCTCGGCTGTATTCAGGAACAGAGGATTAGATTTGGCCAACAATAAGGATTTGCATGATCTCATTCGTTCTTTCGAAACATCCAAATCAAAAGAACCTAGAGTTCCGAGGTGGAATCTGGATGTGGTCCTAAAATTTGTCTTCTGAAAGGTTCGAACCACCTCACAGGGCTTCCTTTCGAGATATTACAAGGAAGTTCCTATTTCTTTTGTCTCTCGCTACGGCGAAGAGAATCAGTGAGCTGCACGCCCTTGAGTCACGAGTGGGCTTCAAAGGAGACTCTGCTATTTGTTCTTTTAGGTCCCTCTCTTTCTTGCTAAGAATGAGAATCCCTCGAAACCCTGGCCCAGGAGCTTCGAGGTAAAGGGCCTGGCTAGTCTAGTAGGCAGAGAGGTCTCTTTGCCCTGTCAGAGCGCTTAAATTCTATCTGGACAGAAAAAACAGATGGGGGGTTCGCAACACGGTCTATGGTGCTCGGTAAAGGACCCCAAAAGACCGATGTCGAAGAATGCCTTAGCCTTCTTTGTAAGAAGCGTAATTACGGAGGCGCATAAGAACTGCCCAGATGACTCTTTTAAACTCTTGAGAGTGAGAGCTCATGAAGTAAGAGCTATCGCAACGTCTATTGCCTTCCAGAGAAATATGTCGCTTAAGAATATCTTAGAAGCAACATATTGGAGGTGCAACTCGGTGTTTGCATCTCATTACTTGAAAGACGTGCGCGTAACGTATGAGAAATGTTTTTCTCTAGGTCCGTTTGTGTAAGCGGAGACGGTTCTGGGTATTGGAGCAAGCCCCGATCCTTAATTTTATGTACGTAACCCTCTTGTCGGATACGTTCTTGGCTTCCTGCAGGAAGAAGTGTCAGATGTCGCACAGGCGGCTGTCGCTTCGGTTCAGTAAGGAAAACTCCAGGGGTATCGGACTATCAGACCGGGGGTGTACAAAATTTTTTTTTTTTTTTTATTTTTTTGTACGTTTTAGTTGTGTGCGTTTTTTGACTGTGTATTTCGAGTTATGGGTTGTTTGTTGAAGAGTTTTGGGGGATAACTCTTGACAATCTCAGAACTAACACAGGTGTTAGGATCGGGTGATCGGGATCGGTTGTGTGCTCCTTAAAATAAGGCGTGTTTTCATATGAGTGGATTAGCACCCATTGACAAATGCCAGTCAGGCTCTGCCGAGTAAGTGGATAAGACCCCATCGACAGACCCACAAGAAATCTTGGCCACAGATCACTATCTCGCTAAGGCTCTTGAGGTGAAGCAGACTCCCAGGCAGTAGCCACTAAGTCTTCCACCTAATCAGGTAGGAACCAAGGTCTATAAATGCCTACAACATATGTTGTTTACCTGTCTATTCAGTAGTTAGCTGTCTCTTACCCTCCACCAAAGGGTGTCAATCAGCTAAGTACTATATATCTGACAGGGAAGTTGAATGTATGAAAATGATATTGTTATGATACAATAAAGTTTCATACATACTTACCCAGCAGATATATACGATTAATGGCCTGCCCAGCCTCCCCTCAGGAGACAGGTGGAAGAGAAAATCTGATTAGAAAACGGGAATGGTTCCTAGTCCCGCCACCCAGTGGCGGGAGGGTAGATCACCTGACCTACCTGTAGCGTGGTGCCGCAAATTTGAAATTCTGTCGGGATGTCGGCGACTATAGCTAAGTATATATCTGCCGGGTGAGTATGTACATAACTTTATTGTATCATAACAATATAATTTTTCCTAACTATACAAACCTGAGGTCCTTTACATTAATGCTCACCTCATGCCACCCAATAGGCAAAGTGGAAGTGGCGTGTTTACATCCGGGCAGGCGGGCCTACCCACCTACCAGACAGTAGTTACTGCCTAACCACCTTGTTCATTAATTTAACGACCGTAATTCCAGCCTACACTGAAAGTAATTCTTTATGTAAAGGACCTCAGGTTTTTATAGCTAGGAAAAATACAATTTACTTGAAAAAATTGTGATTTTCCTTGTGCTTCATTAATATTTTAATTTATTTTTATTTAATGTGTCTGTTCTCATTATTAACCAACTAGCACTGATTTAAAGGGTGTTTTGAATATAAGATGAGGTGGTTAATTATTGAGTTATGTGTAGTAGTATAAGCTAAGCATTCTATAATCTTGCAGAATCACTAATCTGGCACCCTGCAGACCCAATGACGCCGGATTAGTGATCATTGACTTGTGCATACCATATTTCTAATACAACGCATTTCAGCTATATGTGCAGATGTTGAAATGTTGTGGAATTAATCCCTTTTCCATATTTGCAGAACAAATGAAGGCAGCTGAGGAAGCTAAAAATAAGGAAAGGAAAAGGCTAGCTCAGTTCAGAAAACATGTAAGTTACTCCAGTTTTAAATGGTATGGTTTACAGTTTGTTATTCTTATGTGACTCATATTGAACAATTTTCATTGTAAAAAATGGTGTAGCCTTTGAGGGAAGTGTTGCAGTGTCCAGCATTATAACTTCTCTCTTATATAGCCGAAGTGCCAAAACATTAAAAGGCAAACCCCATTTATATTTGTTGTCTGATTAGGGGATATTTTTGAGTGCATTTAGATTATCAGCTTAGTTAATTTTCATGACCTGGGAATAGTTCTTTACTCATTCCCACTTATTTTCATATCATATTAATTCAATATCAGTAAGCTGTTTGAACTCATACAGTATTATTTAAGTTGTTTCTCTGTGCTTGAAGGTAACTGATGTTAACTATCAGTGTTCATACTGAAGGGAAATGGTTGTGTTCCTTTGAGAATACAAACCTTCACCTTTTGTATAGAGCTGTTCTTGGTACAACCTTGAATTTGTCTTTGAAGCTTGGTAACAAGGAAGTTCATTTGTGGTAGGTAGGTAGGTACCACCCATTAAAATGCCCACAATCCCTAACTTTTATTGTAGTGTCTTGCCGAACAATTATCCAGCTGTGGGTTCCCTACAAACGGCTGACAATAGATTTAAAACTTCGCAGTGGCGCCGCCATCGCTGATGTAGGTGACGTCATCTCCCTCCACTCGAGGGAGGTGCAGGTACAACTGTTCAGGTAACACCAATTCATTCTCTGCCGGCTTCTGGTAAACATCGGTGGTCGGTGCAGACTTGTTCTTCATCTTTTGGGAAGTATTTCTTACCAGTATCGGGTGAAGTACTAAAATTTTGTGTTGTTGATTTGAAACTATTTTAGCTAGTTTTCATTTCTGCAATTTGTGGTCATACCATCATGTCGGACTCTAGTCCATCAGTAGTTAGGTTTTGTGTCGGAGGGTGCAAAACTAGGTTAGTTAAAACCATTTATGATTTGCACTCTAATTGCATTAAATGTAGGAGATTTGAGTTTTCTAGGGAGTCTACTTGCGAAGAATGCAAGGATTGGTGTGAGCAACAGTGGAAGGTGTTTGTTTTTCACTTTGAGAAGATAGTTAAGGATAGGAAGAGGAAAACGGCTCTTAGAGCTGAGAGTAAAGCTAGTTTAGCTTCTTCCGCTTCTCCTATCGAAGCACCTGTGCCTATTCCTTCTCCTCTGATTATGTCTCCGATCTTGAGTCCTCCTACTCCTGCTCCTGTAACTCCAGCTTTCCGAGCAGCTTCTCCTGACACCATTGCCAGTCTCGAGTTTAAGTTTGAGAAAGTTTGATATGTTAGCCAGTACTGTTATGCAGTTAGGGTTATCGGTGAAGTATTTTATGGAAAAGGCTTCAAGTGAAGTGAAAAGTGTCAGTGCGGTGTAATCTGAGGGTGTGGCTGTTTGTCCCGACAGTTGTAGACGAAGGTCACTGTCCCGCTCCCCTGCCTTGAGAAGAAGACACACCAGAGGTCCAAGGGAGACTATCGGGGTTTGCCCACAGGCAGTCACTCCCTCTGTTGATCCTGTAGTGCACCAGCAGGATTTGACTAAATACCATTGGAAAGATGTGTCATTCAGTGGTAAGTTATCGACTGACTCGAGTGATTCTTTGCCTGTGAGACATCGCAATTGGTGCGACTCTTCCTCTTCACGCCCACGCAATAGATGTTTGACTGAAGAGGTCTACTCGCCTCCTCCTGTTAAAAGGAACAGAGATAGATAGCAGTCCTCGTCCTTCTTGCAGTGTGTATACATGGACTTCGCCCCGGTATGATTAATGCAACAAAAGTCTCCGCCGACGCAACTGAGGAATGTATTTCAACTTCTCGTGCAGCAGATGCTTCGACTGGTGCTTCGACTTCACAGGCGACAGATGTTTCGACTGGCGCTAGACCTCTGGTGTCGAACATGTCGACTCTTTCGACTTCAGCACCTTTACCTGCAGCTCAAGAAGACACTACCTTAGTCCCCCTCTGTTTACAATTAGAGGAGTTGATGTCTTGGATGAGAGAGAGCAAGCAAGTTTCCAAAAACAGGGAGTCAAATGTGGACCCTTCAGTGTTGCCGATTTCTTCAGATGAGGAGGATCAAGAAATGGACTATCCCGCTTTTGTGCTATTCGAAGCTTTTACACTACCTACTGAATACGTACTCAGACTATTTCGTGGCAGCTGCTCCTAGGTCTCCTTCTATATTCCTCATGAGAAGGAAGAATTTTTATCCCTCTTCTCCCAAAACTTGTGTTATCTAAGGTGGCTAAACGTTCCCTTCGTGATGTGGAGAACTGGTTGTCTGTTAAGAGAGAACTTTGGAAAGTGACTTTTGCCTATCTTACTTCAAAGTTAATCAAGAAGAGTTATAGGTTCTATGTTACTGGAGAAGCGCCTTCTATTGGAGTTTCTGCCTCCTCCCAAGGGGACTTCTCTGGTCTTGTTGACGCGAACAGAAGGTCAGCGTTCACAGCAGCTAAGATATTCTTCACATCACCTGAAGTGGATCACCTTGTCAAGAATATTTTAAGATTTTGGAAATATGAGCTTTCTGGAGTGGACAATCGGAGCTCTCGCTACTAAGATAGAGGACTGCCCTACACTCCCGGAAGGTCTCGCATCGGATTGGCTCGGGGTTCTGTTTTGTGCCGACAAATCAGTTAGGGACAGTTGCGATGAACTGGCTTCTCTATTTGCGTTCGGCACCCTAAAGAAAAGGCAGCTCTGGTGCTCCTTCGTTACAAGAGGAGTTACTTCACCTCAGAAGTCCTCTCTGTTGTTTTCTTCTCTCGACAAGACTCATCTTTTCCCCGAGGAGACAGTGGTGAAGACTCTTTCTGCATCAGAAAAGAAATCTACCAATGATCTTCTAGCCCAGTCCTCCAAATGTGTCAAGCCCCTGACTGTGACCCCTCCCATCTCGGAATCACCGTTGCTCCAGACTCCAGACCCTTCATCAGGCCCTGTTCGAACTTGCCACCCCCGACTAAGACCTCTTCCAAAGCTGACACCAAGTCATCCAAGTGATCTCACAGTCCTTCGTGTGCTCCGTAGGAGGGAGACTGAGCCTCTTCTGGGAGGAGTGGAGTCGCAGAGGGGCAGAGCCCTGGGTGATACAAGTTCTCATGCTCGGTTACTCCATTCCTCATAGAGGCTCCGCCTCTCCACCGTACCCATCGCATTTCCCGCCTACTCTCCAGGCTCGGAGAGGTATTTAGCCTTAGCTCAAGAGGTAGATAGGCGGTGATAGAGGAGATACTCGATGAATCATCCCCAGGTTTTTACAACCGTCTGTTTGTAGTCCCCAAGTCATCAGGGGGCTGGAGGCCCCTGTTGGATGTAAGCGCCCTGAACTTGTTCGTTCAATATGAAGACGACTCGTTCGATACTATAGCTGGTTCGCCTAAGGTAGATTCTTGGGTGAGCCCTATAACTACAAGACGTTTGTTTGGCGGGCTCTGATTGGCTTGGAGCTGCCTACCTCCCGGTACCAGCCAATCAGCGGCCGCCAAACAAACGTCTCGTAAGCATACGGCTCATCCAAGAATCTACCTTAAGTGAACCAGCTATAGATTCCCTTCATCAGGGGTATTGGATGGTTTCCCTGGACATGCAAGATGCTTACTTCTACATTTTAATTCATCAGGACTCCAGAAAATACCTTCAGTTCGTGTTTATGGGCAAGGCTTACCAGTTTCGTGCATATTGTCGATGGCACCGCAAGTATTCACATGATTGCTGCCCCTGGGGAAATGGTTACACCTCCTAGGCATCAGTGTCTCTGTACCTAGACGACTGGCTTCTCTGCTCCTCTTTTATTAGCCCACTCGTAAGGCATTTGGGGATGACTCTGAATTCTCAAGTTTTTTGGGCTTTTCTCTCCCCGAAAAGAGCCCAGTTGTGTCTACAAGTAGTCCAAAACTTCCTGGACCGCATGTCCTGTTCCGCTAACCTTTGGATGAGTCTGTGAGGCACCCTTATGTCAGTGGAGCAGTTAGCCAAACTCGGAAGACTACACATGAGACCCTGCAATTCTTCCTGAAGGCTTCTTGGTCCAGGAAAATGCAACCGGACTGGACAGTATCTACGATTACAGACGAAATCAAGGAGGACCTAGAGTGGTGGCTATCAAAACCAAGACTAGTAGAAGGCCTTTCTCTCAGTCCGCTCCACCCAACCCTTCAGTTCTTTTCAGACGCATCCAACGCAGGTTGGGGAGCCTTGTTGAGAGAGAAGAGGACCTTACCTTACCTTGCAGCTTGTTTGGGTTACTCCAGGTCCCTCAGTGTGAGGCACCTTTAATGTCTACCAGAGAATTGCTAATGCATCTCCCAATCTTGGATGGTCTGGGATGCAGCTTAGATATTTGTCGAGCTTAGTATTCTTAAACACATCTACACTCACTCCTAATATGTCAGAGCCTAGGCATTTTGGTTAATCTGGAGATATCCAATCTACTTCCCAGCCAGAGGATTCTTTATCTGGGAATGATAATAGATACAGCATTGTCAAGGGTTTTTCCAAATGACCAGAGGTCGAAGAAATTCAGGATATGGCTTGCTCCTTTCTTTTGAGGGGGGAGCAACCTGCTCACCAGTGGCAAATACTTTTGGGTGTCTTGTCTTCTCTCAAGGAGCTGGTCCCTTATGGGCATCTTCACGTTCAGTCCCTGCAGTGGAGACTGAAGGAGCTTTGGTTCCCGGCAGGAGATTCCCCTCAGTTCCTCAGCAGAGGTAAGAAGCGACCTTTTGTGGTGGTTGTATGACCAGAACCTGACAGTGGGAGTTCCTCTTCATTCACCATCTCTGGATCTGCTCCTGTTCTCAAGACCTCAGGGGCGTCGAGCTCTTAGGACAAACAACTCCTCATCAACGTGTTGAAATTGAAAGCAGCTTTCCCGGGTCTTCAGGAGTTTGGAGAGAGAGTGGTGGGTCACTCTGTCGTTCTGATGTCAGACAACACCACGGTGGTAGCGTATGTGAACAAACAGGGGGGCTGATGTCTCACCAACTTCACTCGACAGCCAAATTACACCATTGGGCGATCAACAACTTGATGGAGCTCATGGCCAGGTTCGTTCTTTTACAGGCCTTCCCTACTCCCAAAGACATTTTCTAAGTCTGAATGTAAGCAGTGTTACCAACATATTCCCAAGATCACACAGCATTGCCAACCAAAAGTTACGTATATCTTTGGAACCTTGGTTCCTGGTCCTGGTGTGTCAGATAATGTCGAGTTCTAGCTAATGGCAATCCAGATAATTGAAGGATTACTGCATATTACTTTTAACGGTCTGTAATGTATTTAATATTTAATGTTATTATTCTCTGATTTATTTCTTCCTTTCTAGATGCTTGTAGCAGGCTTTCACTTCTTTTGCTAGGAGACTTGTGATCTTCATATCCATACAGAGTAAATAATACTTTTTCCTCTCCATTTCAGATTGAAGAACGAATCAACAGATTTATTCAGAATGTAAGTCTAACAAAGAAGGAATTTGAGCCAATGGACAGAGTGGCTCGAAGCATTGTGTAAGTAAACAGTAGTTTTATATCCTGTTTTGAGTGCAGTACTCTATTTGATTACATTGCTTAATGAATTTTCTCTCATTCTTTTTCAATGTGTGCATAGCATGAAGCAGAATGCAAGTAGTATGGTAATAGGGGGTCAGTTTATCCTGGCTTTTAATTTTTAAAATACGGTTAGTCTATGCATTAGTTATCAGTAATAACACAGTACTGTGATATGTGCAGCTTTTTTTTTTATATTTGCCGTAATATGTTGAGCAGCACTGCTCCCCAAATTTTTTCTGAACACTAATTAGTATGAAAATTCAATTACTGATATCCATTTGGAGTGAAGGTACTGAGAATCTTAGCAGAATGTATGTATATTCCAAGAATGATTCTGTTGTGAAGCTGTAATTTTTCTCCTTTGTGAATTAGTGCTAGATTTGGCAAGCAAAACAATTTGCAAAGATTTTGGCAGTTTTATGACTGATGCGAGGATTGCCAAAGGAAGACCACTATGAATTTAGGCAAGAAAGTAAGTTTTTTAACTAAGGGTTTATCATGCCATTCTCCCTGCCCTAAATGTACCAGGCTGAAAGCCGAAAGGCACTGACAACCACCCACTCATGCATTTGCATTGCCAACAAACAAGAGGAATGGAAACTTCACCTCGCTGCTGGTATGGCACTTCATTGTGCTGTTGCTCATTAGCACCACACTGTGAACTTCATATGATCTCAGGAAGGTTGTAGTGGCAGCAGTGTTGTTCACATTTCCGAGGTACTAATATATAAATGAAGATCATATGTCCACACAAAAATAACTAGATCCCTCATTGTTCCTACACGATATACAAACCTTCGGTCCTTTACATTAGGAATTACCTTCGGCAAAGCTGGAAAACAGGCGCTAAACTCTTGAACAAGGTAGTTAGGCTGTAACTACTGTCCAATAAACAGGAATACCCATCTGCTTGGATGTAAGCATTCCAGTTTGCTTTTGGCCATCATGCGGTAGGGACCTTTTCTTATCTTGCTTTTTTATATATTAAAAATGTTGTTTGAATTATTAATATACAAACCCACAATTTGTGATAGTCTTGCAGGCCACCTTCCCCCAGCGTGTCTCAGGGCCAGCAGCGAAGGGCGTAATGTTCACCCCTTATCAAATTCACACACCCTCTACTTGTAAGGGTGCGACAGTATAACTTTTATTATTATTTTCCGTGTTGCTCTTTGCTGCAGAGTTTGCCAGAATGAAACTTTGGAGGAAGGCTGCTGAGTGTCATCGGAAGTTTTTTCGCTCCCAGCAGTGCCTTCGGTAGTCACCTCTTTGTCCTCATTTCTCTTTCCTGGTAATCTTTCCTTATGGCATTCTCTTTGGGAGGGATCTCTACTTCGCCCTCTTTGCTCGCGTGTCAGGGAAGGAGTCGGGTGCCAGTGTCGGCAGCCGGGCGACCTCTTCACGAGGGCCTCTTCCCGCTTCGTAGGGCAATTACCCTTGGAGCATGGGGAGTCCTTCTGTACTAATAATTTTTACTTTTGTCTTCTGGTTGACAGTGAGCATCGTAGCACAGAAGTAGATGACTTTATTGTCAGTGTTGGTTTTCCTTTTATTTAGGACTTTCAACTTTGGCACTCCTGTATGTTGTGGCATTGCCTTGTTGTACCTTGTAATCTATCTACTCCTGCTGTGCTTCGTGTCTTGATTGCTCCTGGTTCCCTGGCGACCAGTCACAGGGCAGCTCCTGCTGTGCCTCCTGCCCCAGCTGCCCTGATTGCACTTGTATGTTTATGTTTTCCTGCTGCAGCTGCCCTGGTCACTCCTGTCGCTACCCCTAATGTTCATGTAGCTAGGGGTGCTCCTGTTGTGCTTCTGCTCTAACTGTCCTGGCAATGGTTGTGCTTCCTCCTGTTGACTATGTCATAAAGGAGTTCGAGGAAGAAGTCCTGTGAGATGAGCACCTTCTTCAAACTTATCCTCGCCTGCGTCTTCTGCTGCTTCCTCCGCTTCTTCCAAGGCTCATCAATCGAGGAAGAATAAGGTTGTTTGTCCCCCCCCTAAGAAGTTCCTTCATGGGGCTTATAAAGGCGCTGTCACACTAGCGAAATTTCCTTCGACTTTTTCTGAGTTTGTCGTCAACGTCATTCCATACTCTGGTTGTCACACACGTTCTTCATACCGTGTTTGTCGTCATCGTTTAAAACATAAATAAACCATCTGAGCTGTGACTTCCCGGAATGATTAAAAAAAACTATGCTTTATAACACAAAGCAACTAGTGGGTCATGCTTGCATGTGTTTAATGATGCTGCATAGAATTAAAAAAAAGTCTTTGGGTCTGGTCCTGGTTAAAAAGACGTGAAAAGTTTTATTTAAAAAAACAAGCTAGGGCTAGCATACATAGGCTATTCATAACCTTGTTTACACAACCAGTCAGACTATTATAAATTATGCTAGAGAAATACTGCAAAAATTTTAAAGATTTTTGTTAATATTATTTGCTAATGCAAAAAAAAAAATAATAATAATAACTGAGAGCAGACCTAGGTTATATAACAATCTGATATTCATGATATAGCATGCTTATCTGTATAAAGATCAGCAAGTTCAGGAAAGTTTTCCTTGAGTCGCATGGTGATATCTTGGTAATTTTTTCATTTAAGACCCTTTTTCATAAAACTATCATGCTTATGGTCCCATAAGCATCATCTCTCCTCCATATCTTCGAGCAAAAACTGTTCTGGCAATCTTGTCCACTGTACCAAGAACTCCAATTTGCTTCTGATGACTTGAAATGTGCGCTCTCCAAGATATAAACAAACAATAAAGTCGACGGTAGCAATGGGTTGAATTCAATCGGTACCGTTTTCAAAATTGTGACGACAACACCAGAAAGTTGTCGTCAAAACATGAGAAGTCGACGTCAAATTCAAAAGTCAATGGAAATTTCGCTGGTGTGACAGCGCCTTAAGTGGCTGCCTCCTTTCGGGGAGGTAGTGGGTTCACTCGTCGGCTCTTCCTGGCCTTTGGGCTCGGGAACCGAATCACATACCTCACAGGGTCTTGCGTTTTTGGGAGCCATTGGGCGCGCAGACTTCAGTTTGTGCTCCCTTTGTCAGTTATTTGAAGTACACTTCTGAGACTGGTGCTGTGTTGGGGTCTTGGCTTAGCCAAGGTACTCTTGAGTACTTGATTTTCTATGGAGTCTCGAGCATTCTGAACTAGCATCAGAGAGACCTCTGACTGTCCCAGTTCAGGCACTAGGTGAGAGAAAGAGCCAGGACATCTCTCCCTGCCAGTACTACACCAGTACTAGGCCGGAGCGCGGTCTGGTGCCTCAGTCTCTGACCGAGCACTTGGTGCTGCAGTCTCATTCAAGCACCTGGAGAAGCAGAGGAAATCCGCTTAAGAAGTCGTACCAGACTTCTAAGGGACTGCCTCTCTTCAGAGAGTTAGGATTCTCTTGTTGGCTCTTTCCACTCAGAGCGGTAGTCAATTCGCATTCTCCTTCTGGAGTCTCATGTTTCGGGAGTCTCGAGGGCATGCTTGGTCCCTGTCTGGGTCTCAGCCTAGCAGCTGGAGTAGCAGTGAAGAGATTCCCTTTAGAAGTCCTATGGGATTTCTAAGGGACTGCCTCTCTTCGGGGGAGGCAGTGTTCTCTTGTTGACTCTTATTGCTCGAAGATTGGGAAACAATTTGTATTCTCCCTTGGCGTCTCACGTTTTGGTAATTTCAAGGGCATGACTTCTTCAGGCCGTATACTCTATTCCAGTTTTAGAAGTCGTCGTCTAAGACTGTTCCTGTGCCTGTCCCTTCTCGATTTCCTAGGAAGCTAAGAGGAGATTGCTCCTGATGATCATTCTTACAAAATTCAGGAGTTTCACCAGGCACTCAAATCCTTTGGAATTGCAATTGCTAGACTGGCAAGTTTTTTTATTGCCAGGGATTCTGCGGAATCTCAAGAGCTTCCCAAACCACTGCCAGAAGGTTTGCTTTTCGGTCTGGTTAAGGCACAGAACAAGAGTAGGTGCCGAGACACGTCAGGTGTTTTGACACCACTTGCCGACTCTACTTGGTCAGGTCCCATGTTTTGTGTCTTAGACCTTAGGGTCCGAACATGCAGGGTAGCAGACAGAATTCCCCCTTTAAGCCCCAAGGGGCTTCAGCCTCGAATGACTCTTGGAGTATTTAGGAAGGAGAGAAATTGCTCTTAGCAGATGACTTCTGCTCGCCCAGCCCCCTATTGCATTTGTATGATTGGCTCGGCTCGACCCTCTTGTGTTGGCTTGATTTGCACACCGAGCCAGTACCCTGGTTGCGTTCAGCCCATCATATCAGTTAGGCTCAGCTTGTCCCTGGTTGCTTTGGCGTGATCAACTCAGCTGGCTTGGCTTCTTCGCTGCCTAATGGATCAGCCAAATCAAGTGCTCTGCTCCGTTCAAGAAAATTTTCCGCTTTCATCAGGTTGGTGCTTTGCCATGGCATAAGCACCCTCCTTCCCTGTACTGTCATCATCACAGGTTGATGATAGCCCATATGGTCTACCCCTCCTGCTGGTTCTTCTAGCAGGACAAGTAGGAATGCCCTTTCTCCTTACCTGTTCTCTTGACCCTCTCAGTTCTTCCAAGAAGTGCAAGGCAGACATAGACCATTCAGATGAGTTTGTCTCTTTTTTTTCAGAATTCAGCTACAAGGGTTGGTATCTCAAATCTCCCTTCAAGAAGAGAAAATCGGGAGTTTCGTGCCTTGGAAAAACTTGGGTTTTATGTACTTTGGGATACAAACACCCTCAATTTCCATTTAGCAGAGATCTTTGCAATGATTCATCAGCACTCTGATCTCAGGAATAGGAACGCGGCTTCCCCCATGAATAATCTTCACTGCTTGAGGCCCTTGCTCTTCCAGGAGAGACAGTGAACCTGGAGGGTATTGCTATGGTTTCCCTCCAGGCAGTCCCCTGTGAGATTTCTTCCCTACCCAGCACCAGCCAGCAGTCTGTGGGTAATTCTGGTGCTAAGAAAAAGGACATTGTCCTAATTCACTTCTCCTGTTTTGTAAGTCCTGAAGTCGTCTCGACCTTTAGGAACGGACCTTTATTCGGTTCTGCCTCTCTTTCTTAAAGAGTGTTGATGCCATGGTAGTCAAGGAATATGCCAAGGCATCTGCCTTGTCCTCCAGGCAATGCCTAAAAAGTCTCAGGCTTTGAAGAACGATCGTGAAATAGCCAGTCTTCTTTCTCTTCTGTGATAGTGCACATACGTGTTTCTCTCTCAACCTTCTTGCCAATCAGGAAGAAGACAGAAGGAAGGACATAAAAAAGAACGATAGTAACAGGCATTCTCCTACTGCTGGTACTTCGAAGAAGAGTTATTTGTCGAGTCTCTGGACTTGATAACGACATAGCTGAGACCCGGTGGTAGGTATCCTTCCAGAGAAGTCTCTGCTTTCTTCCAGGTCTTGGCTGTCTTCCATCAAACTTCCAACTCCCCTGTGTTTTCGTCTCAGAAACAGCCAGTATTCAGCTAAGAGCTAGTCAACTTCGGTGTCCTGTTGTCACTATAGCAACCTCCCTTCAGGACAGCTTCACCTTCGCTCTCTTCATTAAAGAATGAAGGTGGTCTGCTTCCAGCCTTAATCCTTTTCCTCTCTTGAATGATGAGGACGGAATTATGCTGATGCTTGCTCAACAGGAACCTTTGAATATGCTTGTATATTCTCCTCACAACATCCATCTGTTATCAGACGTACCGACCGAGTGTAGGCGCATACCTGTAGAACCATTGTCATCAGGTGTGCGACCAAGACAATAAGTATCTTCTCCTCAACATCCTGAAACTTAAGATGGCCCCCGAGAGTTTCCAGATTTGATTTTGATGCACCCAGTGGTGTTGTAAAGCAAAAACACCACAGTAGTGACATTTATCACCAAACAAGAGGGTTTAATGTATGACACTTACCTGGCAGGTATATATATAGCTGTATTCTCTGTTCCACCTGGCAGAAATTTTCAAAACTCGCGGCAAACGCTAGTAACCTATTAGTAGTTCAGGCAACCACCACCCCGTTACCGTGGCGCTAGCGCTAGGAAACCGTTCCCATTGGGCCGGCCAGATTTTCTCTGCCAGCCGAACCGGCAACATTGTTGGTGGTTCCCTGCTAGGATTTTCATTCTCGTTGCTGACTTTTCATGGATTTTTGGTATTGTACTCGGAAACGTTAGCTTGGCATTCGCTTTGGATTGTTCTTTAAAGATGTCGGATACTGGAAGTATGTTTAGAGTTTGTGTAAAAGAGGGGTGTAAGGTAAGGTTGCCGAAAGCTTCGGTCGACCCTCATACTATTTGTAAGAAGTGTAGAGAGAATGTGTACTTGGGAGAATAGGTGTTTGAATGTGAGAATTTATCAGAGAAGGAGTGGAAGATATTTATGAAATATGTTGAAAGGCTTGAGAAAGATCGTGTAAGGAGATCTGTTTCTCGTAGTGAGAAGTCGAATTCTTCTAGCAAAAGGAGTGAATGTGTTTCCTCTCCAGCTCCTTCTAACGTAGAATTGGTAGTTCCTTCTCCCCAGGTATCTCCTGCGCCCGCTGCTGTATCGGAGGAGGCGAACGATACACAGATTATTAAGGTGTTCGCTGCCCTTGCTTCCATGGGCGACCAGATACAGCGACTTACGGATAAAGTTAGTGCTTTTGATGTCAGTGAAAGTGTAGTGGAGGGGGCGTCTGATCGTCTCTCTCGTGCTCCTAGACCTAGACCTCTGTCAAGCTCCCAGACCCAAGGGAGAAGGCATGTCGACAGTCGAAGGGAGGCGAGAGAGGTTTTATCGCGGTCAGGCGTCCCTTCGAACAGTCCTGTTGCAAGTTCCCAGGCTGTTGCAGTTCGCCGCAGAAAAGGCGTAACTGGGAAGTGTGTGTCCTCGGATGGTTCGACATCTGAGCGGGAACGTCGGTATGCAGTTGTGTCTCGCCCCCTCAAGAGGACTTTCAGGACATCGACCGCTCTCGAGAGACATGCTCAAGATCGTGAGGCTTGGAGTAGTCCGGAGGTTTTGTCCTCCTCGGAAGACGGGGACGCAGTTCCGATCAAGAGGAAGAGGATCTTTCGTTCTAAAGAGGACTCAGTATGGCCTTCTCGTTCTTGGATTTCGATGAGAGACTCTCCTTCATCTTCTTGCTTGTCTTCCCCTCGTCTCTCTCCGTCGGGTAGAGTACAAGATCGCTCTCCGTTACGTCGCAGTCCTTCTCGTAATCCTCCTCCTTCGTCCTCTGCCATTCAGGAAGATAGTACGAAGGGTTTCTTAAGGGAAATGCAGTCTAAGCTGGCAGTTCTCGTTAAGTCTTGGGATGCTCCTTTGCAGGCATCTTCGAGGCGGAAGGACGATTTCCTTCCCGTTAAGTCTTCTAAGAAGACGGAAGACAAGGATGCGTTCGCCGAGGATGTAGGACGCACTGGCTCTACGAGGACGGGCGATCGCTTGGTTTTTCAGGACGCAGAACGCAGGAAGAAGAAGATGGTTTCGGAAGAAGCAGGACGCAAACGTCAGGACTCGGGATCAATTGTGGACGCAAGACGCAGGCGGCAGGAAGCAGATGTGTCTACGATGGACGCAGGACGCCGATTCTTCGTTAGCCGCAGGACGCAGGCGGCAGGACGTTATTCCGTCAGCGAAGCGTCAACACGACAGTGATCTGCAAGACATTTCTTCAGCAGAAGAGGATTTGGATTTTGTTGAGGAGAAGAATACGGAACCTTCTTCGGATTACAAGATTCTGACTTCACGTCTGCTTTCGATTTTTGAAGGGGAATTCAAACCAACGGCTCCGTTATCTCCCTTATCTCAGTTTTCCAAGACTAAGACTCCAAAGAAGTCCTCTTTCCTTAAGATGACTCTGTCGATTTCGGCGAAGAAGGCCCTTCAACGTGTGAATGACTGGATGAAGGATAAGAAAGAAGCGGGGAAATACTCTTTCGCTTTTCCACCAGCTAAGTTAGCATCGAAGTCAGGAGTATAGTACGCTACTGGAGAAAGTCTAGGCCTGGGAGTACCTGCCTCCTCCCAGGGGGACTTCTCCAGTATAGTGGACAGCTCACGCAGACAGGCGTTGCAGTCTGCTAAGGTCTGGTGGACTTCGTCCGAGTTTGACCATCTTTTTAAAGGGATTTTTAGGACTTTTGAAGTCTTCAATTTCCTAGATTGGTCTTTGGGAGCACTGGCGAACTCCCTAGAAGAAGAAGATTCGCAGGATATGGAAGCGGCTAAGAGCATTATGTCCTGCATGGACAAGGCTCTGAGAGATGGAACGAATGAACTGGCTTCTTTGTTCACAGCAGGAGTACTGAAGAAGAGGTCGCTGTTGTGTTCTTTCGCTTCAAAAGGGGTTTCAAACTCTCAGAAATCGGAGTTGCTGTTCTCTCCCCTTTTGAAACAGCTGTTCCCTTCAGAGGTGATTAGGGATATAGCTCTCTCCCTTTCTCAGAAGGCCACTCAAGATCTTCTCTCGTCTTCAGTTAAGAAGTTCTTACCATCCAAGTTGGTTAAGAAAACTCCAAAGGAACCTAGGCCTTCGCAACAGCCCACCTTTTGAGGCAGAACGTTCGCTCGACCCTCACGCCTTTAGGGGTAAGAGATACCCGCTAAAAGAGAAGCCAAGACACCTCTAAACAATTGAGATCTCAGTCCTCCAGACGACAGTGGGAGCCAGACTTCAAGGTTTTTGGGAAGTTTGGCAGAACATGAAGGCAGATCCCTGGGCTGTCAACGTAGCTCGGGAAGGGTACAAGATTCCTTTCTTGAAGAGACCTCCTCTCGCAACATCTCCGAGAGCCCTCGGGGCAAATTACAACGATTTAGTGAATAAAACGGCTCTGTGGGAGCAAGTAGCTTCCATGCTAGAGAAAGGAGCCATAGAACCTGTTCTGGATCACGAATCTCTGGGATTTTACAACCGGTTGTTCCTGGTTGCAAAGTCCTCGGGAGGTTGGAGGCCAGTTCTGGATGTAAGTCAACTGAATCTTTTCGTAGAAAAGACCAAGTTCACTATGGAGACGAACGATTCAGTGCTGGCAGCGGTACGTCCAGGGGACTGGATGGTGACCCTGGACTTACAAGACGCATACTTTCATATTCCGATTCATCCAGGCAGCAGGAAGTATTTAAGGTTTGTGATTCAGGACAGGGTCTTTCAGTTCAAGGCCCTGTGCTTCGGCCTTTGCACAGCCCCCCAAGTGTTCACGAGGATGATGTCCAATGTGGCAAGATGGTTGCACTTAAGAGGGATCAGAGTGTCTTTTTACCTGGACGACTGGTTGATAAGATCCCAATCAAGAAGTCAATGTCTGGAGGACTTGAATCAAACATTGAACTTAGCAAAAGACCTAGGTCTTGTGGTAAACATGGGAAAGTCTCAATTGAATCCCCAACAACAGATAGTTTATTTGGGGATTCAGATATCGTCAGTGACTTTTTGGGCTTTTCCGTCCCCCGAAAGGCAAGCCCTATGCATTCGGAAGTTGCAGGACTTTCTAGAGAAAGACCGATGCTCAGCAAGAGAGTGGATGAGTCTACTGGGCACACTCTCTTCGCTAGAGAGGTTCATTTCTTTAGGAAGACTGCACATGAGACCTCTACAGTTTTTCCTGAAGGATTCATGGCCAAGAAAATTGCAACCGGATTCCTTCCAGTTTCTAATTCCTGCCGAAGTGAAGGAGGAATTAAAGTGGTGGCTAACTCCAGGCAGGTTAGCAAGAGGGATGTCGCTTCAGCAGAAGAGCCCAGACCTCATCTTGTATTCCGACGCGTCGGACGCGGGTTGGGGAGCGACATTAGGCCCTCAAGAGGTGTCGGGACTTTGGAGCAAGGAAGAAACAAGTTGGCACATAAACAGGAAGGAACTGATGGCAATTTTCTTGGCCTTGGAGCACTTCAGAGAGTTGATTCGAGACAAGACAGTGCAGATCAACTCGGACAAAACACCACGACTCTGGCATACATCCGCAAAAAAAAAAAAAAAAAAGAAAAAAAAAAAAAAAAAAAAAAAAACAAGGAGGGACTCATTCTTTTCCCCTCTACAAAGCTACAAGCTTGCAAAGGAAGTTCTGCGTTTGGGCGGAAGAGGAAAGCGTCGTGCTGCTCAACCTGGTTTATACAGGGGGAGAAAAATGTGAGTGCGGACCTGTTGAGCAGAAGAGAACAACTTCTTCCGACGGAGTGGACTTTGCACATGGAGGTTTGCCAGAGCCTGTGGAAGTTGTGGGGCCGTCCGGTAGTAGATCTGTTTGCGACAGCCAAAACAAAATGATTACCAACCTATTGCTCTCCGGTTCCAGATCAGGAAGCAGTGGCGGTCGACGCATTCCTGATGGATTGGGCAAACTTAGATGTTTATGCTTTTCCTCCATTCAAAGTACTGGGGAAAGTTATAAAGTAGTTCAGGGAGAGCTAAGGAACGAGGATGACCTCAATAGCTCCCTTTTGGCCGGCCCAAAGTTGGTTCACAGAGGTACTGGAATGGACAATAGATACACCAAGAACTCTTCTTCTAAGAGTAGATTTACTCAGACAACCCCACTTCGACAGGTTTCACAAGAATACCCTCGCTCTGGGTCTGACTGCGTTCAGACTATCGAAAGTCTTGTCAGAGCGAGGGGATATTCTAGAGAGGTGGCCAGTGCAGTGGCTAGAGCCAGAAGAACCTCCACAATTACAGTATATCAGTCGAAGTGGGAGAATTTCCGGAAGTGGTGTAAGAACAGGAAAGTGTCTTCATCCAGTACCTCTGTGACCCAAATCGCAGACTTCCTTCTATACTTGAGGAAGGATTTGGGTTTGTCAGTTTCAACAATCAAAGGCTATAAAAGTATGCTAACCTCAGTGTTTAGACACAGAGATCTAGACATCTCTAATAACTTAGACCTTAGAGATCTGATTAGGTCATTTGGTACCAAGAAACAACCCCAATGCAGGCCACCTGCTTGGAACCTCGATGTTGTCTTGAAGTATTTAACCTCTAGCAAATTCGAGCCTTTAGAGAAATCCTCTCTGAGAGATGTTGCTAAGAAAACTATCTTTTTAGTCGCTTTGGCAACGGCTAAAAGAGCTAGTGAGCTTCAGGCCATATCGAAGAAGGTGGGATGGAGACATGGCAACGCAGTGTGTTAATTCCAGGAAGGTTTCTTGACCAAGAATGAGAATCCGGCTAATCCTTGGCCAAGATCCTTTGAAGTTTTGGGTCTTTCTGAGTTAGTGGGTCATGAGCAAGAAAGAGTTCTCTGCCTAGTGAGAGCATTGCGTTTTTATATGGAAAGGACAAGAGAGATCAGAGGGAATTCTGATGCTCTTTGGTGTTCAGTTAAAGACCCCAGTAGACCCATGACGAAGAACACTCTAGCCTTCTTCATGAGAGAGTTGATTAGAGAAGCTCATATGTTGTGTCAAGAGCAGAGCTTTGGTATTTTGAAAGTGAAGGCTCATGAAGTCAGGGCAGTTGCGACTTCATAGGCTTTTAAAAAGAATTTAGCCCTCAAAGAAATTATTGAATCCACATATTGGAGAACTAATTCAATATTTGCGTCTCATTATCTTAGGGATATTCAGACAACCTTTGATAATTGTCAGACGCTAGGTCCATACGTGTCCCTCTGGTACAGTATTGGGCAAAGGAGTTACTACCCATGACCTTCTTTTTAAGCTAGTTGATTTTATTAGGTGATGGTGTTTGTGTTTTTCGGTCGTCTGAGAAAAGTGTTCTGTACTTTTATCAGTCTTGTTAGTATTATCTTGGTGTGATGTGTGTGTAGTTCAGGTAAATGATCTATTACTAGCTTGAATGCCGTGGCATAAGAGGGCTGTACGGTTCTGTCAACACATTGGTCACGTCCAGTTGTCAGTTCCAGTCTTAGCTTCTTCAACATACAGGACACTTCCTTGTTGAGAGCTCCTAAGGTTTAAGCAGGCTTAGAGGCAGGACCTATGAAGTCAGCTACCTAAGCAGGTAAGGAACCTAGAGTTTTAATAATATTTTAATAATATATTTTTATACTCTAATAATGTTGCTGTCTTTGATCCACCTCCAAATGTGTCAATCAGCTGTATATATACCTGCCAGGTAAGTGTCATACATTAAAATGAAGTTTTTATGTTAAAACAAAGTTTAATGTATACTTACCTGGCAGGTATATATAATTTAATGCCCACCCTCCTCCCCTCAGGAGACAGGGTTCAGAGAAAATCTGGCCCAATTGGGAACGGTTCCTAGCGCTAGCGCCACGGTAACGGGGTGGTGGTTGCCTGAACTACTAATAGGTTACTAGCGTTTGCCGCGAGTTTTTGAAAATTTCTGCCAGGTGGAACAGAGAATATAGCTATATATATACCTGCCAGGTAAGTATACATTAAACTTTGTTTTAACATAAAAACTTCATTTTCATTTCCCTCCTGTTCGGTTAACATGCAGGTTAACATGCAAGTGTAACTGAAGTGCACTCGATAGCTCTATCAGCCAAACACATTTCCAGATGAAATGTACTGGCAGGCAACTCAGCCTCTGGATTAGATGGGCTGAGTGCTGCTTTCCTCATGGAGAGATTGTTCATCTTAATATTGTTTATCCTCAGCTGAGGGTTAACTACTAATGAGAAACCTCTCTGTCTTGTCATCACAGAGACCCAAGGTCTCTGGGCAGCATTTGACTCTTGTTTAGGGTTCCTGTCTCATGCTCCACACACACCCTTGCAAGGATCATCAGACAGAGATAAGTCTCAGAAGACTCCCTATCATCTTTCTGTTTACTGCCCAGTACAACAGAAGTCTGTAGGTTTCTTGCTCTCTCACACATTACCCATGGGCCACTGCAGTGACTCAGAATAATTTTTTTCAGACAAACTTGACAGTTTTTGTTTTCTCTATATTTTTTTAATTTGTAAGGTGTTCAACAAACATTGTTCACCCTGAATTGAAAATAAATAAAAGAAGACTTCTCATGTCACCTGACCTGTCAGCTGTGCTTTCAAGGTAATGAGAGGAGTTCCTCCCTGACTCAATCTTCAGTGTCTGACATGAGCAGTTCCTCAGGCAGTACTATCCCTGTGTCTTCATGACTAAAAGCCTATCCAGTTTTTCTTGCAAGCATAGGCTTTCTTGTCGAGCAGCAACAGAAATATAGCTGGATAACTCTTTCCATCCTCTGTAACATTCCAGGGATTGGAGCCATCTTCACTTGTTGGTGTCATTGACAGGACTTTTTCACTAGTCAGAGTAGTGAGAGTTGCTTCTCTCTGATTCAATTGTTAACGACATAGGTCCACATTCAGCCTAGTCTTTCACATGAAGTAGTATTGTTTCTCCTCAGTCGAGATTCAACTACTGATGAGAATCTTCTCTTTGTCTTGCCACTGCAGGGACCCCAGATCTCTGGATGGCATTTGACTCTTGTTTAGAGTTCCTTTCTTGTGCTCGGCACACGTTCTTGCAAGAATCATCAGACAGAGATTTGTCTCTCAAGACTGCATCTCGTCTGACTCCGGCATTGGCGAAGGGGATAGACGATTTGCATGGAACTTTAATGTAACCCTTCAGAATACGAGTATTGGTGTGTCTACTCTGTCTCAGATGTCATAGGAAACTCCAAATCATTTAGCATCTGTTGTCAGCTTCGAGTCCTTCATGATCCCCTGAGCCTTGGACTTTGTAATCATGCTGTACTTTCGAAAAAGACTCGACATCCCTGATGTGGATGCCAGTAACTTTTCACTAGTACTAACTTACCAAGGAAGAAGTGTCTGAGGACACGTTTTTCTCCTGATTTTGTGAGATGATTAGGAGGAGGTTCTCTGCAGATGCCGATG
This sequence comes from Macrobrachium nipponense, assembly GCF_015104395.2. Lineage (NCBI taxonomy): Eukaryota > Metazoa > Arthropoda > Malacostraca > Decapoda > Palaemonidae > Macrobrachium > Macrobrachium nipponense. The sequence continues at coordinate 78,537,801 of NC_061108.1, forward strand.
ACATCACCCAAGAGCTCATGGAACCAGTGACTTAGTCCATCCCTCACATTCCGGAGGAATCTGTCAGTCTAGGTACAGAAATGTGGTCGCATCAAACCACATTTTTGTATTTCTATTTTTGGGTATTGCCCACAATTCCTTGGAACCTTTTTTCCTTGGATGTGTGGTGGCTGATCAACAAGTTGAGTTTTTTTACCCTGCTCCTTTAACAGGACAGGGAGCATCTTGCCAAAGGTGTGGTTCTAGAAGTGAGAAGCATTATGAGAGTGACTGAGCCTTTCCTTCTCCTCCTCCTTCCACATCCCTGTACTTCTCTTCCTTTGGGCAGAGAATAGGACTCGAACCTACACTTGCTGGAGCTGGTGTCAGGTGCAGTAAGTCTACACATCGAGCACCCGTTCTATTTTCTTTATAGAGTAATAGAAGCAATCCCTCTCCTTCCTCTAGCAAGGGGAGGAAGAAAAAATGGCATTAAGACAACCCTTTTCGAGTAGTTGCCTTACTGCCTCCAACTATTAAGATTCTTCCTAGCTCTTTTTTTTGTATGAAATATAATTCCTTACTCATTCAAAAAGGTCCAAAGGTCTGACATTTTATCTTGCAGTTCATATACTCCGATCAGTATGTCAGAGGCGGGGTACGCCTCACCCTTTGACTAGGAGTAGCCTAGGTGTGCATAACTCCTTCAAAGAGACACACAGATTCCTCCCTCCAGTTATTGAGTCTTCCTAATGTAAAGGACCAATTGTTTGTATATCATATAGGAACAAATCGCAATTTTGTGTAAGTTACTTACCAAGTAATTACATAGCTAATTATTTCCCCTCTCAGCAGCAAAAAATCAAATTATGCAGGAAGCCTTTGAAAGCTCAGTATAGGTACAAGGTGCTGCCCATCTTGGCAGTATACTGGTAACGACTTGGCCAAACATCTAATTCTTTATTCTTCTGCATTCATGGCAACATCGAATGTGTAATGGCAGCATTTTATTCTTGTTTTCTGGTGTATGTTTACTGGATTTTGGTGGTATCTTTTTTAAACAGCTACTGAACTATGTATTTCATAGCCTTCAAGCAAAATCTTTTAGGATGAGTTTTTTTCTGGTTTTGTTATTGTTACGTAAGTTCATTCATTAAGTCGGCTCCTGACAGGCTGGTGCCCTGCTGGGCATTTATATAGGCTAGCTAATAGTTAGCAGATGGTAAACAGGTGCCATAAATGTAATTATTGAATTTTACATTTTTATTTTTGAGCCGGAACATAGGCTACTATAGTGTATTCACATAAGGTAGATTCTTGTGCCTGTGAGATGTTTGTTTGGCGGCCTCTGATTGGCTGGCACCTGAGGTAGGCCATTCGCTCAGTTTCATGTTTTCGTTTTGTAGCTTAGAAAACTAGCAAAATGTTTTGATGTCTTCATTTATCTCACATTTTCCAAAAGATAGAACAGTTTTTGTCATACCATAGGGTTTGGTATTAATTGTACAACTAAGTCATCTTTTCCTGAAATCAATAAGATAAAACACAAAGGAATTACAGTAAGTAAAAGTGAAGAGAGAAGCATTTAATTCTTTATACCTGTTTTTACTTATCATCGGATTTTGCATCATTAACATGATCAAGATAAAGTAAAACTTGTGTTTTCATACAGCAAATTCACCCTGAATACGCTGGTCCTTTCAGATTTTAGATGCGTGTAATATGTGAAGAGAAAATTAAGAATATGTCTTAAAATGTTGCATCTGTACTTGACTCAGCCTGAAAGGAATTCAATCTTTCTTAAATCTTTGTTGTTTATTACTTCACTGAGATTATCATTTCATATTACTCAAATAAGTCTCTGATATCTCTTTCATTTGAAAATATATTCATAAAATAAAGTTAGAAACAATATTCTGAAACAACCTGATTAAAGCTTAGGCTGAGTTGAAGAGTGCGAAGTCTGTCCACAGAGTTCAATTTCTTTGCTGGACTGAATTCCCCGCGGCCCGCCAGATCTGAGTTAACGATGCCAGATGCATCCATCTGATTGTTATTTTTTTCCTTATCAGATATGTCCAGACATACTATATGATATTGGATTGAAAATGTTCGTCAGTCATAACGGGAATTCTGTGTATTTAATTACAGAATATGTAATGATATAACATGCAAAATATTGTCAAAACTGCAGCCTCTTATATCACTAATTGGCTGAGACGAACACGCAATGACGCCTTGCAGCTCTCATTCTCTCGGCATACCGCAAACTTGAATCATTTATGGATGCAACATAATAAGCCATATTTTTCATTTTCTCTTCACATAGTACACGCATCCAAAATCTGAAAACACCGCATATTCAGGGTGAATTTGTTGTATGAAAACAGAAGTTTCATTTTATCTTGATCGCATTAATGATGCAAAATCCAATGCTAAGTAAAAACAGGTATAATGAATTAAATATACTTTTCTCTTCACTTTTACTCCTCGTAATTCCTTATGTTTTATTTTATTGATTTCAGGAAAAGATAACTTAGTTGTACAATTAATACTGAATCCCATGGCATGACCTAAACTTTCCTATCTTCAGCAAAGCGTGAGATAATTGAAGAAATATAAACATAATGCTAGTTTTCTTAGCCACTGAGCAAGCGGCCTACCTCCCGGTGCCAGCCAATCAGAGGGCGCCAAACAAACGTCTCGTAGGCACAAGAATCTACCTTAAGGGGGCCGGCTGGAACCCTTATACGTACGTATATGGGGTTTAGGGCGAAAAATGCAAAGTCATGAAAAAATTCATGGAGCTTCATATGGCAATTGAGAATACATATACGAAATATTTCGTCAAAATTCCTCTTACTTTCGTAGTTACAGGGTAATTAGTAAACATAACTCAATAAGCCAAAAAACATTGATCCGTACAAGAAAATGCAATATTTCTTCTGTTATCGTAAATTTCTATCATTTTTGTCAAAGAAATATTGAGCAATGGAATCTGTAGAGATTCCATGAGTCGCAGAAGGGAAGAGTATCAAGTTTAACCACGATTCAGTGTGAGCACAAACCCCAAGTAGTCTACACGTTCGAGTTTCACCTCTGACATTCGCTTGCTGTTATGTATGTTTATCTTTGTGTCGGCAAGAATTTCATCATGCCAATGAGGAAAAGACAAGCAAAACATCTTGCTAACATACAGATGAAGAAAATTTGCTCAAATATGATTACAGAATATCATAATATACGCGATATTAGCATAGTTTGTGACGAGAGAGAGGGAGGGTTGCGTAGTAAGTAACGCCCCGTCTTGCCTGACACACACGTCACACTGTGCCCCAGGCTACGATCTTTGAGTAAAGGGATCTTCATTTATGATAAATAACATAGTTTTGGTTTATTAATACCCAAAAAGGAATATGAAATTCATAATAATCATGATTTATGAGCATTGTCTTTGTAAAAAGAGAGTACACCTTCGAGTTTCACCTCTGACATTCTCTTGCATTTACGTTTGTATATCTTTGGTTCGGCAAGAATTTCATCATGCCAAAGAGGAAAATACAAGGAAAACATCTTGCTAACATACAGAAGAAGAAAATTCGCTGTAATAAGCCGAGTTAGTGAGGGAGAGAGAGAAAGTTGCATAGGAAGGAGTGCCCCGTCTTGCCTGAGGCAGTGCCCCAGGCTACGATATATGAGCAAAGGGATCATAGTTTTGGTTTATTAATACACAAAAAAGAAATATACATTCATAATAATCATTATTAATTAACCCTTTAACGCCGATTGGACTTATTAAACGTTGATATAAATTGTTTGTTGGTTGTGATTGGACGTATGGTACATCAATATAAAAAGTTTTTTTTAAAATTCGCGGAAAAATAGTTATAGGCCTACTAGGCGAAAACTTTTGAATCACGCACCTTGGGGGATGCTAGGAGCTCATGGATCAAGGCGTTGTTTTGTTTACAATCGTTACCTAGGCGTGCAAGCGCGAATTTCTTTCTTTTCGCACTAAAAAGCATCAAAAATTGACATAATTTTTGCACCATTTTACATTAGCCATTACATGGAGTATTATATATGAAAGTGTGTGCAATTTCATGTAGAATCCAACAAAAAAACAACTCATGGTTGTAGCTTTTATCAGTTTTGAAATATTTTCATATAAATAACAATAATCGCCAAAATTTCAACCGGTCAACTTTAACTCTACTGAAATGGTCAAAAAACATAATTGTAAGCTAAAACTCTTATATTCTAGTAATATTCAATCATTTACCTTCATTTTGGAACAAATTGGAAGTCTTTAGCACAATATTTCGATTTATAGTGAATTTATGAAAAAAAACTTTTTCCTTACGTCCGCACGGTAACTCTTCCGAAAAAATCATAAATTTTTTCATCCGATTGTCGTAATGTTTGCACCATTTTAAATTAGCCGTTACATAAAGTTATATATATGGAAATGTGTGCAATTTCATGTAGAATACAACTAAAAGCAATCCATGGTTGTAGCTATTATCAGTTTTAAAATATTTTTATATAAATAACGATAAGTGCCATAAACCTTTGGTCAACTTTGACTCAACCGAAATGGTAAAAAAAACGCAATTGTAAGCTAAATCTCTTACATTCTAGTAATATTCAATCATTTAACTTTATTTTGCAACAAATTGGAAGTCTAGCACAGTATTTCGATTTATGGTGAATTTATGAAAAAAAAACATTTTCCTTACGTCCACGTGGTAACTCTTCCAAAAAAAAAAAAATTTTTTCATCCGATTGTCGTAATGTTTGCACCGTTTTAAATTAGCCGTTACATAAAGTTATATATATGGAAATGTGTGCAATTTCATGTAGAATACAACTAAAAGCAACCCATGGTTGTAGCTATTATCAGTTTTGAAATATTTTTATATAAATAACGATAAGTGCCATAAACCTTTGGTCAACTTTGACTCAACCGAAATGGTAAAAAACGCAATTGTAAGCTAAATCTCTTACATTCTAGTAATATTCAATAATTTAACTTTATTTTACAAGAAATTGGAAGTCTCTAGCACAGTATTTCGATTTATGGTGAATTTATGAAAAAAAAACATTTTCCTTACGTCCACGTGGTAACTCTTCCAAAAAAAATCATAAATTTTTTGTCCGATTGTCGTAATGTTTGCACCATTTTAAATTAGCCGTTACATAAAGTTTTATATATGAAAATGTGTGCAATTTCATGTAGAATACAACAACAAACAACTCATGGTTGTAGCTTTTATCAGTTTTAAAATATTTTCATATAAATAACGATAAGTGCCAAAATTTCAACCTTTGGTCAACTTTGACTCGACCGAAATGGTAAAAAAACGCAATTTTAAGCTAAAACTATTACATTCTAGTAATATTCAATCATTTACCTTTATTTTGCAACAAATTGGAAGTCTCTAACACAATATTTCGATTTATGGTGAATTTATGAAATAAACTTTTTCCTTACGTCTGCGCGGTAACTCTTCCGAAAAAATCATAAATTTTTTGTCTGATTGTCGTAATTTTTGCACCATTTTAAATTAGCCGTTACATAAAGTTTTATATATGGAAATGTGTGCAATTTCATGTAGAATACAACTAAAAACAACCCATGGTTATAGCTTTTATCAGTTTTGAAATATTTTCATATAAATAACGATAAATAGAAAAAATTTGTCCTTCGGTCAAATTTAACTTGACCAAAATGGTCGAAAACTGCAATTGTAAGCTACAACACTTACAGTCTAGTAATATTCAATCAATTACCTTCATTTTGCAACAAACGGGAAGTCTCTAGCACAATATTTCGATTTATGGTGAATTTTTGAAAACAGCTTTTTTTTACGTCCGTGCGTTACGAATTCATGCATCATTTTGTGATAATGTTTTCTCTGTGTTGCCTTGATCATTTTACAATGTGTTATATACCAAAATGATTGCAATTTAGTGTACAATGCAACAACAAAATTTAACTCTAGCTTTAACCGTTTTGCTCACAGCGCAATTTGTATACAATTATATATGAAATTTTTTTTCGCGCTGTCATATATCCCAATATTTCTATATGATAATGATATTTTTCTGGGCTCAGCTCGTGTCGCTGCGCGAAATATCCTTTAATCTATTATTTCTAGGGTAAATGTACTAACACATACCAGAGAATAAATAAATAAAGTAAATAAAAAGGTCAGTATAAACTGACTCGCTCACCCTCCAAGAGGGTGTCGGTATGAACACTATGGCGAGTGAGACCACTACCACGAGCCAAATGCCAAAAGAATTCTCCCACTACAAAATCCCTCCAAGAGGAGAGCCGACCCACAGAGTGGGCAGCAAGTACTACTACTACTCCATCCCATGCTGCCGACTGCTGCGCCTCTGGTAGCCATCCTTTTCAGTTAGCGCACATCGATTCACACTGCCTGCCTTTTTTTTTTCTCTCGGTGTTTTTTGTGCCCTTTCGTTGGATTTATTTACCATGGAGCGTGCAGCCATCGCAGCAGCTAAGTTAAGTACTCAGTATTTATTGCTAGTTAGTTTTTTCCGGCCCTGAGCCCGTATTTGCCGTTTTTTTGGTATAAATACGAACTCTAGGTCGGAAGCATTGCAGCATGGTCTTCCTCGTGGTGGGTTCGTTCTTGGTCACCCCATACCCAGAACATCCCCTTACTTATGTACGCTCTATTTTATTATCCGCTTTGTTTAGGGTACGGTCTACACGGTTTTGTCATGCATGCATGTCTTTTACCTTATGTAGGCTCCTTCTATCCAGACCCTAGCCACTTGCCTTCGGGTTAGTCGTACACTCCTGGATTTTTTCTCCTACTAATTTGTTTTCTTTCTTTCATTATTATTATTCATTTGTTTTATTTATGATATTTGTTAGGTTAGTTAGGCGTCTGGATTACTTAGCCTAGGCATGGCCATTGCCTACATGCTACCGCTCATCAGTTCGATTTGCTTCCCCTAGCATCTCTGATCAGTTGGTTTCGGTCCATTGGGCCCATATGCTACCGCTCATCAGTTCAGTTGCTTCCCGATAGCATCTCTCTGATCTGTTGGTTTGTTCTAGGCTTAGTTGTTTTTGTTTTGTTCGTACCGCCTCGTGGTCCTACATGATCACGAGGCAGCCAGACGCCTGTCCAGTCACCTTCCCCCCCTCCTGCTCTTCCATAGAGTCGGGGGGGGTGGGTGGGTTCTACCCATGCTCGCTCCGCTACCCGAGCCTGCCTCCCTCTCTCCCCCCACCCCCAGCGGAGGGGGTAGAGGGACGGGACAGACCCAGACTGGACTCGACCTCTCCGGCTTCTCGGTCCGGCCGGATGGTAAGGTGGGGGGGGACTGGCCTTTCCCCCCTCCTTTGCTACCCCGCCGCTCCGTTGCTAGCTTGTGTATGTATGTCCTCTCGCTCTTTCCCACCTTACTAGGGCTCCTTTACCACCGGAGTCCTGGCATCCAGCGGAAAGGTGCTAGTCCACCCAGCAGAGTGGACCGGAACATACAGTTGGTCCCTTCTAACCTCTCCTTCTCGCTGAGTTACAACACTCCGCCACGCACTGGATTTAGTCCGGTACGTTCGAGCTTTAGGTTTAAGTTTTGTTACGTTAAACTATTAAGTTTATCTTAAGTACTTTAAACCATCCCCCCCCCCCTCCCTTACCTGTCTCACCGGATCTCCGGGGTTATAGCCTATTCAGGCGTTTAAAAGGAGGGGTTATGCCCAAATTTTTTCCGAGCTCCGGCATGCAACGGAGTTCTTCTGTCCTTTAGCCCTAAGTGATAGTCTTTAAGATACTCATGTGTCTTTTCACTTACAGACCACCAACTGAGCATCCGGGATGCGCCCGCCACCCTTCAGGACCCTTGTGACACGAAGTTTGCCGGTCTCATGCTCCATGCGCGACTCCGCCACGGGACATCCAGGTCTGGTACCACGAGAGTGTACCATCTGTTACGATCTGGTGAGCCAGCTCTTAGACTGGGTAAGTATTCCAACTCCGGTACTGGTCTCTTTTGTTTTAGTGCTTAAGTTTTACATCAATTACTAACTTAAGGTAAAATTCAAGGGATCTTATAGCCCCTATAATTTTTAAGTTAAGCTTTAAGTTGATTTTAGTTTTAAGTTATTCTTAAATCTAATCAATACCCTCTCTTCCAGGCTCCAGCTGTGAGGGATACCGCATTGGCAACCCTGCGGGCCTGGGTCGGCGGTTTCGGGAAGAACGCCGCCAAGGGTATGCCCTACATCCTTGAGAAGAGGTTGGCGGTACTAATCTTCCCCGGAGGCAAGGCGACAGGCTACGTCGACCCAGCATAGGCGGCCCCGACTATCGCCTTCATCCAGCAACAGCTGGCTGCCTCGTTGTCGGACCAAGGCCAGGACATCTCCTCGGAAGTCGCGACGCTTGATATTGTGGAACCTATGGTATGGTGTAGACGACCTGTTGGTCGAGGTAAGTTCGTTGGACACCCAAGGGATACCCTTGGGTGCAACTGGTTCTTCTACTCCTGCAACCTCTCCATCCTTCCAAGGCTTTACGGGTAATGAACTTTATACTTCTCCTGACGCTTCAGTTAGACCTAAGGTCAAAGGTCAAGCGGTGAAAACCTTGACGAAGACGTCGTCGTCGTCTAAGAAGACGGCTTCGGCGTCATCCTCCTCTCGTAAGTCTCCGACTAAGGAAACCTCGGAGCAGAGAGATCTAAAGCTTCTGGGTCCGGCTTCTAATTCCCCCCCCTCCTCGAGGAGTAGATCCTCCAGGGAGAGATCTCGCACTCCAGCGGAGTCGTCAAGTCCCTCACTACCCTTGGTTCCAGTTCAGAGCCACCCTTCCACCTCCGCTGCATCTCCGGCTTTGGACTCCAACGCTGGTCTGTTACAACAAGTGGGAGATCTGGTTGGGTCTCTGAAAAATAGCATGGAACAAATGATCTCTCGGTTTGTCTGATAGAATTACTTCTCAGGACAACATCATAGCCGGACTGATCCAAGCCCTTCCTCTGACATTCTCCTCCGCCTTTTCAGCACAGGTGGAGCTCAACTTCCCCCGTATGACTCTCTACCTCCGTTCTCAATGAACAACCCGTGGAGAGTAGCGTCATACGCCCCCTTCCAAGACGGACTAATCTCTATCCCGGAATGGTGGAACTCGGAGGATTGAGGAGGTTCGAAGTTCTACCCGGAAGACCTTCAGCCCCCGTTTATAGGCTTTTTTACGCCCAGGCTCACAGCCCGCCGGGCCATTGAATCGGGATGTAAAGTTCCAAAGGAGACAGTCCTCTATTCACGTGACCAGGCTCAAAGAGAATGGCTCAGGTGCCTAGAGGACATGGATTGTTCCAACACGAAAATCCAACCCTTTAAAAGTCGTTTACGATCTTTACGATGGAAAGAAGAGTACTCCGCTCCTTTCCTGACAAAGATCGCGACGACTACTATTCCAGCAGCCCAGAAGGGGGACTCCATGCCTCAACTGAAGGAAGCAGATCCTACATCTCCGTTGCTTCCTTCAGCCGGTGAATTATGGGAAGATTTACCTAACACCTTCTCAGCTGGCAAACTCAAACCAGACTGTGCTATGGAGCAGTTTGGTGAGAAGCTACCTAGGCTTCCAGATAGCCTTATTCATGCGGAATTTGATGCCAAATCGCGATTAGCCAGGTCTATTAATTCCATGACTATGACCGAGGTGGCTACCATTGCCTATGGGTCGGAACCGCTCTTCAAGCTTCTTACCAAATCTCTGACTCAAACGGTGCAGTCTGACATGTTTGAGTTCGCCACTGCTAGAACGAATTGTAGGAAACATGTCCTACAAGAGGCAACAATTCGGCACGAGCCGAATAAGTTGCTCATGTCAAGCATCTGGGGAGCAGACCTCTTCCCAGAAGCGATGGTTAAGGAGGTTCAGTCAGAGGCTACAAGATTGAACCATAGCCTTAAAGTCCGTTGGGGTCTTAACGGCCAAGAGACGACAGGACCAGCCGGTAAGGGTAAGGCTCAAAGGAAACCTAGACGTTTTCAGCCCTACCAGAAGAAGCAGCCACGCTTCTCTCAGCAAGTTCCGGCTGTTCCTTTAGTGCAAACAGCCCAACCTTCCACCTCAAAGGCTCAGTCGCAGCTGATTTATGTTATCTCTCCTCAGCCTCAGCCCTCCACCTCTTATGCCCTCTCTCCCCGGCCTACAACCAGGTCTTCGAGGGTCAAGCCTCACGAAGTATGACCGCTCGGGTAAGGGAGGCAGAGGTAAGCGTTCCTTTCGTGGAGAGGATCGGGAGGTCCCTTTAATAGGGGAAAACACTTCAGAGGAGGCCGAGGAGGCTACCAGAACCAATGAGGGGAAATTCAGGTAGGAGGGAGGCTGTTTCACTTTCGCCACCGGTGGAACTTCAGCAAGTGGGCCTCAGAGCATTGTCTCAAAGGCCTGGGTTGGAGCTGGTTAGCGAACCCACCTCCATCCAGACCTTTCCGTCAACTTCCTTCCAAGGAATTGACAGAGTACGCGGAGGATCTCCTTCAGAAGGAGCTATAGCGAGAGTCAAAAGATTAAAATTTCAAGGTCGCTTGTTCAGCGTGCCAAAGAAAGGCTCACAAAAAAGAAGGGTATCTTAGACTTGTCCCGCTTAAACTTAGCCATTCGCTGCGACAAGTTTCAAGATGCTCACGATCTCGCAGGGTGCGGACCTTACTTCCCCGTGGGGCCGTCACCACCTCTATCGATCTTACAGACGCTTACTATCATATCCCTATTGCAAGACACTTCCGTCCGTATCTGGGCTTCAAGATAGGGGACCCTCAGACATTCTCCTTCAAGGTAGTCCTTTCGGGTTCAACGTAGCACCCAGGGTGTTCACGAAGCTGGCGGAAGTGGTAGTGCAACACTCAGGTCGCAAGGGATTATGGTAGTAGCGTATCTCGACGATTGGTTGATCTGGGCTTCAACAGTCGAGGAAATGCAACAAAGCAACACTGAAAGTGACTTCAGTTCCTGGAATATCTAGGCTTCATGATAAACAGGACCAAGTCAAGACTCACTCCAGAGTCAAACTTTCAGTGGCTGGCATTCAATGGAATCTATCCTCCCCATACTCTGTCGATTCCATCAACCAGAGGAAGGAAAATAGCGAAGTCAGTCAAGCAATTTCTAAGTCACAAACTGGCGTCAAGAAGGACTCAGGAAAGGATCCTGGGTTCGCTCCAGTTTGCATCAGTGACGAACATCCTAATGAAAGCCAAACTGGAAGACCTAACCAGAATCTGGCGCTCACGAGCAAATGTCAGGTCCAGGGACAAATTATCCTCAGTCCCTCTGATTCTAAAGAATCGACTCTGGCCGTGGGCGAAAGTCAAGAACTTGTCGGTGTCAGTGCCTCTTCAGTTCCCTCCACCAGGGATCACCATCCACACAGACGCGTCTTTAAGCGGTTGGGGAGGATATTCCCAGTTTCAAAAAAAAAGGTTCAAGGAACGTGGTCCACCATCAGTTCCGTCAGTCCATATAAACGTACTGGAAGCAATGGCAGTGTTCTTGACTCTAAAAAAGGTTACGTCCGCCAAGGTACTCCCACATAAAGCTAGTCCTGGACAGCGCAGTGGTAGTACATTGTATAAACAGAGGAGGCTCCAAGTCACGTCATCTAAATCATGTCATGGTAGCCATCTTCTCCCTGGCAGACAAGTTCAGTTGGCATCTCTCCTCCACCTCATATAGCTGGAGTGAGAAACGTCATAGCAGATGCTCTATCCCGATCAGTGCCCCTAGAGTCGGAATGGTCACTGGACAACAGTTCGTTCCAATGGATCCTTCAGAGAGTTCCAGGTCTACAGGTGGATCTCTTCGCATCTCAAGCGAACCACAAACTCCCGTGTTATGTGGCCCCCAACCTGGACCCTCTGGCCTATGCCACGGACGCCCTGGCTCTAGACTGGAACAACTGGGAGAAGATTTACGTCTTTCCTCCAGTGAATCTTCTCATGAAAGTGTTTAAACAAACTCAGGCACATTCAAGGGTCAAGTGGCTCTAGTAGCCCCAGAACTGGCCGAAGAGCAATTGGTATCCCCTAATTCTGGAACTGGGTCTTCGTCCTCTTCGGATCCCCAAATCCCAGGCTCTCCCAGTCAGTACAAACGAAAGACTGTGTTTGCTTCCCTCAGGGATTCTCAAAACCCTAACTTTATGGATTTCATGAAGTTTGCAGCGAAAAGGGATGCGAATATTGACCCTCAGAATATTCTCTTCTTGGAATCCAATAAAAGGGATTCAACTTTGAGACAGTATGATGCTGCTGTCAAAAAGTTAGCAATCTTCCTGAGAGAATCAGATATTAGAATCATGACAATTAATTCAGCTATATCCTTTTTCAGATTCCCTATTTGAAAAAAGGTTTAGCCAGCTAGCACGATTTACCGACACAAAACAAGTCAGCCTTGAAAAAGATATTTCAATTTGGATTCAACATAGACTTGACGGCATTCCTACTTCTCGTCTATTCCAAGGCATGTGCTAGACTTAGACCTTCTGTAAGGCCTACGTCAGTATCATGGTTCTTAAACGATGTTCTAAAACTGGCTTCAGAACCGATAATGACACATGCTCGTTTATAATGCTCTTAAGAAAAACTCTATTTTTATTAAGCTTGGCTTCAGGAGCTAGAATTTCAGAACTGTCGGCTTTATCCAGAGATCCGGATCATATTCAGTTCCTTCCCACAGGGGAAGTACTACTTTCTCCGGAACGTAGCTTTATAGCAAAAAATGAAGATCCTTTTGATGAGGTGGGAACCATGGAAGGTACTACCCCTTCCACAAGATGTATCTCTTTGCCCAGTTTTCAGCCTTACGAGCCTTTCTGTCCAGGACCTCCTCATTCTCATCGGGTCCTCTCTTTAAAGAGAGAAAAAGTGGCACTTTATCTATTAAAGCATCAGGCAAACAAATCCTGTACTTCATTAAACAAGCCAATCCTGACTCTTTCCCGAAAGCACATGATGTCAGGGCAGTAGCCACCTCAATTAACTATTTCCAACATATGAACTTCGATGAGTTGAAAAAGTATACTGGATGGAAATCGCCGACAGTGTTCAAACGTCATTACCTAAAGTCCTTGGAAGCTCTGAAATTTTCAGCAGTAGCAGCGGGTAACATAGTTTCCCCTGACTCTAATTAATCTTTAGTAGAAGATCCAGTCCTCCTTTTCTACCTGCTCACCCAACAGTTCGTCATTCCTGCCTTGTTCATTTACAGTCACCTTGTGTCTTAGCTGCTTTTATGATGATGTGGTGGGTGTCCCTTATTTTTTTGCTAGGGACACTCACAATTGATTACGGATATTGATCTCATGGATGTATTCCCCTTATTTTTATGCTAGGGGATACATCTTAATTGTAATGGTTACGGGTTTTGTATATTAAGTCATATACATTCCTTTATATATTATTATTGTTGAGTTGTTTTGTTCATCTTATTATATTAATTGCTCTGGATTTTGATACATAGCTTACACAGATACCATTTTGATACATATAAAGCCATATACCTCTGTATATATGTAAATTACCTTAAGTTAAGAAATATTATTAGAATTAAGTGTAATTTAAGCATATTTCTTTTCTGGGCTCAGCTCGTGTCGCTGCGCGAAATATCCTTTAATCTATTATTTCTAGGGTAAATGTATCTAACACATACCAGAGAATAAATAAATAAAGAAAAAGGTCAGTATAACTGACTCGCTCACCCTCCAGGAGGGTTGTCGGTATGAACACTAGGCGAGTGAGACCACAACCACGAGCCAAATGCCAATAGAAATCTCCCACTACCAAAATCCCTCCAAGAGGGGAGCCGACCCACAGAGTGAGCAGCTAGTACTACTACTACTCCATCCCATGCTGTCGACTGCTGCGCCTCTGGTGGCCATCCTTTTCAGTTAGCTCGCACGAGTCACAAGTGCTATTTTTCTCTCTGTGTATTTGTGCCCTTTCTTCGGATTTTCGAATGGATGCGTGCAGCTATTGCAGCAGCTAAGTAAGTACTCAGTATTTACGGTTAGTTGGTTTTTTCCGTCCCTGAGACAGTATTTGCCGTTTTTTAGGTATAAATACGTTCTCGGGGTCGGAAGCATGGCGGCATGGTCCTGCCGCGTGATGGGTTCGTTCTTGGTCTTCCATACCTAGAACATCCCCTTTTCATTTACGCTCTATTTTTGATTATCCGCGTTATTTAGGGTCTACTCAGGTTGTAATGCATGCATGTTTATCACCTTATGTAGGCTTTTTCTATCCAGACCCTAGTCTAGGTTCTTAGTATCGGCCCCTGACTAGCTTTGAGTGTAGACTTGCCTTCGGGTTAGTCGTACACTCCTGGATTTTTTTCTCCTGCTATTTTACCTTCTTTCTTTCATTTTTATTTTATTTATATGTATTTTGTCATTATTAGGTTAGTTTGGCGTCTGGCTTAGCCTAGGTCCCGGCTCGCAGAGCCTATTCTACCGCTGATCAGTTCGGTTGCTTCCACATAGCTTCTCTCTGATCAGTTGGTTTTAGCCCTATGGGCCTATATCTACCGCTTTTCAGTTCAGGTTGCTTCCGATAGCTTCTCTCTGATCAGTTGGTTGGCCTAGGTTGGGTTACCGTATCTCAGTTTACCGCCTCGTGGTCACTGCGTGATCACGGGTCAGCCAGACGCCTGCCCAGTCCCTTCTCCCCCATACCCGCTCTCCCATAGAGTCGGGCGGGGGTGGGTCGGTCTGTCCTTGCTCGCCTCACTACCCGAGCCTGCCTCCCCCTCTCCCTCCACCGGAGGGGCTAGGGAGTCGGACAGACCCAGACTGGTTCCGACCTCTCCGCTTCTCGGTCCGGGCCGGGGTGGTACGTTGTGGGGGGGCCCTGGCCTTCCCCCCCCTCACCGTTACTGCCTTGTCGCTGTCCGGGTTAGCTCGAGCATGTATGTCCTCTCGCCCTTCCCTCCTTACTAGAGCTCCTCCCTATCGGTAGTCCTGGTATCCAGCGGAAGGAGATGTCCAAACCATAGTTGGACGTGCATACAGCAGGTCTCTACTAACCTCACCGTTAGCTGAGTTACTACACTCCGCTTAACTGGGACCTAGTCCGGTTCGCTTGTGCTTAGGTTTAAGTTATTTTTAAGTTTATCTTAAGTATCTTAAACCATCCCCCCCCCTCCCTTTCATATTTTACCGGATCTCTCCGGGATTATAGCCTATTCAGGCAATGCAGGGAGGGGTTATGCCCAAATTTTTTCCGAGCTCCGGCATGTAACGGAGTTCTTTTGCCCTTTAGTCTGTAAGTGATATCCCTTTAAGATACTCATGTGTCTTCCCACTTACAGGCCACCAACTGTGAGCATCCGGGATGTTCCGCTACACTTCAGGACCCCTGTGGACACGAAGTTTGCCGGTCCCATGCTCCATGCGCGACTCCGCACGGGGACATCCAGGTCTGGTACCATGAAACGTGTACCATATGTTACGATCTGGTGAGCCAGCTTTTGGAAGGCGTAAGTATTCCACCTCCAGTAGCTGCTTCGCTTCTTTTAGTACTTAAGTTTTCATCATTTATTAACTTAAGGCATCTAGTTTAAGTTATACTCTAAGTTTTAGTTTTAAGTGATTCTTAAGTCTAAAATACGCCCTCTCTTACAGGCTCCGGCAGTAAGGGATACAGCACTGGCTACCCTGCGGCCTGGGTCGGAGGTTTTGGCAAGAACGCGCCAAGGGTCAGCCCTACATACTTGAGAAGCGATTGGCATTGCTCATCTTTCCGGAGGCAAGGCGACAGGGTACGTCGACCCGGTAGAGGCGGACCCGTCTATTGCCTTCATCCAACAACAGCTGGCGGCCTCCTTAAACTGAACAAGACCAGGATATCTCCACGGATGCGCTACCCTGGATATTAATGTTGAACCTATGGTAGGTATAGACGACCTGTTGGTCGAGGTAAGTAATGCAGGTACCCAAGGGTCTCCCTTGGGTCTGTCTGTCTCTTCTACTCCTGCAACCTCTCCATCCTTCCAAGGCTTTACGGCTGATGAATTGTATACTCCTCCTGAGGCTTCGGTTAGACCTAAGATCAAGTCTAAAAGTAATGACCTTGACTAAGGACTAAATTCATCGTCTTCGAAGAAGACGTCCTCGTCTTCTTCCTCGCGTAAGTCTCCGGCTCGTAATCCCGCCCAGACAGGTCTAAAGGGTCTAGCTCTGGCCCTCTAAGTCCTCGAAAAGTAAACCCAAGGAGAGATCTCGCACCCCGGCAGTATCACCAGTTCCGCTACCTTTGGTTCCTATTCAGAGCCTACCCTCCACCTCCGCAGCAGCTCGGCTTTGGACTCCAATGCTGGCCTGTTGCAACAGGTGGGCGATCTAGTGGGTATCCCTTAAGAGTAGTATGGAACAAATGATATCTCGCCTATCGACAGGATCACTTCTCAGGATTCTATTATAGCCTGCCTAAGAGAAGCCCCTCTAGCCTCTCCCTCAACCTCCAACACTAGTGGATCTCAGCTTCCCCCGTATGACTCGCTGCCCGCGCTTTCTCCATGAACAATCCTTGGAGAGTAGCGTCATAACGCCCACCCCCTTCCAGGATGGTCTCATCTCCATACCGGAGTTCGGAACTCGAAGAATAGAGGACTTCGAGTTCTACCGGAAGGCCTACAGCCTCCTTTCATAGGCTACGCAAGGCTCACGCTCGGCTATGGTTCGGGACGATAGGGTACCAAAGGAGACAGTCCCTCTATTCTCGAGACCAGGCTCAGCGAGAATGGCTCAGATGTTTAGAGGACATGGATTGTTCGAACACCAAGGTACAACCATTTAAAAGTCCCTTTACCATTTTCACAATGGATGAGAGTACCCCGCTCCCGTTCCTAACCAAGATAGCAAGGGCGACCATCTCAGCAGCTCAGAAGGGGGAACCCATGCCTCAGTTGAAAGAAGCAGATCCCACATCTCCATTGCTCCCTTCAATCGGAGAATTGTGGGAAGACTTGCCAAATACATTCTTAGCTGGCAAACTCAAACCTGACTGTGCTGGAGCAGTTTTGGTGAAAAGTCTACCAGGCTCCCAGATAGTCTTATTCAGGCTGAATTTGACTCAAAATCACGACTAGCCAGATCAATCAACTGCGATGGCTATGTCTGAGGTAGCAACCATGGCTTATGGTTCAAAGAACCAATTTTTAAGCTTATGACCAAAGCCCTGACTCAAACGGTGCAGTCAGATATGTTCGAGTTTGCCAACTGCTAGGACGAATTGTAGGAAGCATGTCCTGCTAGAGGCAACCATTCGACATGACCGAATAGGTTACTCTCTTCTAACATCTGGGGCGCAGATCTCTTCCCAGAGGCTATGGTTAAGGAAGTACAGCAGAGGCTACAAGGTTGAACCAGAGCCTTAAAGACCGTTGGGGTCTTACGGCTAGGAGGAGGCAAGACCTGACACCTAAAGGTAAGGGACAAAGGAAACCCAGACGTTTCCAACCTTACCAAAAGAAGCAACCGCGCTTCCCTCAGCAAGTTCCAGCAGTGCCGTTAGTGCAGACAGCCCAACCCTCCACGTCTAAAGGTCAATCACAACCTATTTATGTGATATCCCCTCAGCCTCAACCCTCCACCTCATACGCCATCTCTCCAGCTTACAATCAAGCCTTCGAGAGTCAAGCTTCTCAGAAGTATGACCGCTGGGCAAGGGAGGCAGAGGTAAGCGGTCCTTTCGGGGGAGAGGATCGGGAGGCCCCTTCAATAGGGGAAAGCACTTCAGAGGAGGCCGAGGTGGTTACCAGAACCAATGAAGAACTTCAGGTAGGAGGGAGGCTGTTTCACTTTCGCCACCGGTGGAACTTCAGCCAGTGGGCTCAGAGCATAGTGTCAAAAGGGCTGGGTGGAGCTGGTTTGACGAACCCACCTCCAGCCAGACCTTTCCGTCACTTCCTTCCAAAGAATTGACAGAGTACGCAGAGGACCTCCTTCAGAAAGGAGCTATAGCCAAAGTCAAGAGGTTAAAATTTCAAGGTCGCTTGTTCAGCGTGCCAAAGAAGGCTCAAACAAAAGAAGGGTAATCTTAGATCGTTTCCCGCTTAAAAACTTAGCCATCCGCTGCGACAAGTTCAAGATGCTCACGATCTCACAGGTGCGGACCTTACTTCCCCGTGGGGCCGTCACCACCTCTATCGATCTTACAGACGCCTACTATCATATCCCTATGCAAGGACCACTTCCGTCCATATCTGGGATTCAAGATAGGAGACCAGACATTCTCCTTCAAGGTAGTTCCATTCGGGCTCAACGTGGCACCCAGGGTGTTCACGAAGCTAGCGGAAGTAGTAGTGCAACAGCTCAGAGCGCAAGGGATTATGGTATGGCGTATCTCGACGATTGGTTGATCTGGGCCCCATCAGTCGAAGAATGCAACAAGGCCACACTGAAAGTGATCCAGTTCCTAGAATATCTAGGATTCAAGATAAACAAATCCAAGTCGAGACTCACTCCAGAGTCAAACTTTCAGTGGCTATTGGCATTCAATGGAATCTATCCTCACACACTCTGTCGATTCCATCTACCAAAAGGAGAGAAAATAGCGAAGTCAGTCAAGCAATTTCTAAATCACAAACTAGCATCCAGGAGAGCTCAAGAAAGGATCCTCGGCTCTCTCCAGTTTGCATCAGTTACGAACATCTTGATGAAAGCCAAACTGAAAGACCTAACCAGGATCTGGCGCTCACGAGCAAATGTCAAGTCCAGGGACAAGCTATCCTCAGTGCCTCTGATTCTAAAGAATCGGCTTCGACCGTGGGCAAAAGTCAAGAATCTATCAGTGTCAGTACCCCTTCAGTTCCCTCCACCAGGGATCACCATCCACACAGACGCTCTAAGCGGCTGTGGGAGGGTACTCCCAAGTCAAAAGGTTCAAGGGATTTGGTCACCTCAGTTCCGTCAGTTCCATATAAACGTACTGGAGGCAATGGCAGTATTCTTGACTCTGAAAAGATTACTCCCACCCAAAGTACTCCCACATAAAGCTAGTCCTGGACAGCGCAGTGGTAGTACCATTGCATAAACAGAGGAGCTCCAAGTCACGTCATCTAAATCACGTCATGATAGCCATCTTCTCCCTGGCAGACAAATTCAGTTGGGCATCTTTCCTCCACCCACATAGCTGGAGTCAGAAACGTCATAGCAGAC
Organism: Macrobrachium nipponense; assembly: GCF_015104395.2. Lineage (NCBI taxonomy): Eukaryota > Metazoa > Arthropoda > Malacostraca > Decapoda > Palaemonidae > Macrobrachium > Macrobrachium nipponense. The sequence continues at coordinate 78,556,998 of NC_061108.1, forward strand.
GCCCTATCCCGATCAGTACCCCTAGAGTCAGAATGGTCACTAGACGACAGTTCGTTCCAATGGATCCTTCAAAGAGTCCCAGGGCTTCAGGTGGATCTCTTCGCATCCCAAGCGAACCACAAACTACGTGTTTCTGTAGCCCCCAACCTGGACCCTCTGGCTTACGCCACGGACGCCCTAGCTCTAGACTGGAACAACTGGGGGTGGGAAATTTACGTCTTCCCTCCAGTGAATCTCCTTATGAAAGTATTGGACAATCAGGACATTTCAAGGGTCAAGTGGCTCTAGTAGCCCCAGACTGGCCGAAGAGCAATTGGTACCCCCTGATTTTGGAACTGGGCCTCGTCCCCTTCGGATCCCCAGTCCCAAGCTCTCCCAGTCAGTACAAACGAAGACTGTGTTCGCTTCCTCAGGGATTCTCAAAACCCTAACTTTATGGTTTTCATGAAGTTTGCGGCAAAAAGAGATGCGAATATTGACCCTCAGAATATCTCTTCTTGGAATCCGATAAAAAGGGATTCAACTTTGAGGCAGTATGATGCTGCTGTCAAAAGTTAGCAACCTTCCTGAGATGAGTCAGATATCAGAATCATGACAGTTAATTCAGCTATATCCTTCTTCAGATCCTTATTTGAAAAAGGCTTAGCAGCTAAGCACGATTACGACAAACAAGTCAGCCTGAAAAAGATATTTCAATTTGGATTTAACATAGACTTGACGGATACCTACTTCTCGTCTATTCCTAAGGCATGTGCTAGACTTAGGCCTTCTGGTGCAGGCCTACGTCAGTTTCATGGTTCTTAAACGTGTTCTAAAACTGGCTTCCGAAACCGATAATGACACATGCTCGTTTATGATGCTCCTAAGGAAAACCCTATTTTTATTAAGCCTGGCTTCAGGAGCAAGAATTTCAGAACTGTCGGCTTTATCCAGATCCGGATCATATTCAATTCCTTCCCACAGGGGAAGTCCTACTTTCTCCGGAACGTAGCTTTTTGGCAAAAAATGAAGATCCTTTGATGAGGTGGGAACCTTGGAAAGTATTACCTCTTCCACAAGATGTATCCCTTTGTCCAGTTTCAACCTTACGCCGTTTCTATCCAGGACCTCCTCATCTTCATCGGGGCCCCTCTTTAAGAGGGAAAAAGGTGGAACTTTATCCATTAAAGGCATCAGGCAACAAATCCTGTACTTTATTAAACAAGCCAATCCTGACTCTTTCCCAAAAGCACATGATGTCAGAGCAGTAGCCACCTCAATTAATATTTCCAAACACATGAAACTTCGATGAGTTGAAAAAGTATACCGGATGGAAATCGCCGACAGTGTTCAATACGGCCATTGACCTTAACGTCCTTGGAAGCTCTGAAATTTTCAGCAGTAGCAGCGGGAAACATAGTTTCCCCTGACTCTAGTTAATTTGTAGTAGAAGATTCAGTCCTCCTTTCTACCTGCTTCACCCAACAGTTCGTCTATTCCTACCGTGTCATTTATTTAAATTCACCTTGTGCCCTTAGCTGCTTTTTTTGATAATGTAGTGGGGGATGCCCCTTACTTTGGCTAGGGACACTCACAGATGATTATGCTATTGATCTATGGATGTTACCCCCTTATTTTTATGCTAGGGGATACATCTCATTTATAATGGTTACGGGTTTTGTATATTAAGTCATATACATTCCTTATATATTATCATTGTTGGTTAATTTGTTCATTTGATAGTTTAATTGCTATTATATTTTTGATACATGCCTTTACACAGATACCATTTTGTTACATGTAAGACCAAATTTTACCTCTTTGTTACATATGGTAAATTACCTTGTTGCTTAAGAAAAAACATGTTTAGAACTTAAGGGCGAATTTTTAAGCCATATTTTAGTTTTGTATCACTGGTGTATTTGTATCTTTTTTAGCAATTATATTCTTTTTTATATTTACTTTATTTTATTTGAGACCTATGATTATTTTAATTTATTACTTTTGTTTACAATCTTGTGCTATTTCTCTGGTACGATTTCGCGCAGCGCACGAGCTGAGCCCAGAAAAGGGATTTTGACGTAAGGAAAAATCTATTTCTGGGCGATTGCTCGTGTCGCCAGCGAAATCCCACCCTACCCATCGTTTCGCCCAAGATTGTCTGCTAACTTCAGGATGGCCACCAGAGGCGCAGCAGTCGACAGCATGGGATGGGAGTAGTAGTAGTACGAGCTGCTCACTCTGTGGGTCGGCTCTCCTCTTGGAGGGATTTGGTAGTGGGAGATTTCTATTGGCATTTGGCTCGTGGTTGTGGTCTCACTCGCCTAGTGTTCATACCGACACCCTCCTGGAGGGTGAGCGAGTCAGTTATACTGACCTTTTCTTTATTTTATTTATTCTCTGGTATGTGGTTTAGTACATTACCCTAGAAATAATAGATTAAAGGATTTTATTTCGCTGGCGACTCGAGCCAATCGCCCAGAAATAGATTTTTCCTTACGTCAAAAATCCCTTTTTTGTATCACTGTGTATATGTATCCTTATTAGCAATTATATTCTTTTACTTTTATTTTATCTTTTATTTTGAGACCTATTTATTTTATTGATTTTGTTTACAATCTTGTGCTATTTCTCTGGTACGATTTCGCGCAGCGACACGAGCTGAGCCCAGAAAAGGGATTTTGACGTAAGGAAAAATCTATTTCTGGGCGATTGGCTCGTGTCGCCAGCGAAATCCCGCCCTACCCATCCCTTCGCCCAAGAATTGTCCTGCTAACTTCAGGATGGGCCCACCAGAGGCGCAGCAGTCGGCAGCATGGGATGGAGTAGTAGTAGTAGTACTTGTCTGCCACTCTGTGGGTCGGCTCTCCTCTTGGAGGGATTTTGTAGTGGGAGAATTCTTTTGGCATTTGGCTCGTGGTAGTGGTCTCACTCGCCATAGTGTTCATACCGACACCCTCTTGGAGGGGTGAGCGATCAGTTATACTGACCTTTTTCTTTCTTTATTTATTATTTATTATCTGGTATGTGTTAGTACATTTACCCTAGAAATAATAGATTAAAGGATATTTCGCTGGCGACAACGAGCCAATCGCCCAGAAACTAGGTTTTTCCTTACGTCAAAATCCCTTTTTTTTTTCATTTCTGATGGTTGCACACTAAACTTCAGGCAATGACAAAAAAAGGAGCTAAAAATGAACTCTCAATCATGAAAACTAAGCGTGCTGTGATTTAAAAAAAAAAAAAAAAATTTCCGCTTCGGCGCTCACTCGCGAACGCCGCCGGCATATGAAAGACGATTTTTTAAATACCGCTTCGGCGTTTAAAAGTTAACATTGTCTTTATAAAAATGTGAAGGAAAACTTTGAATGCCCGTATCTCAAAACCATACTTATTGACCTTCAAAATGTATCTTCTCACTAGTTTTAAAGCTTTAACATTGGAATTTGGTATATAAGTCAGAAAGACATTATAGAACAATCAAATCAAGTCCTTGTTTTCCAATTTTTTTTCTGTCTTTTTTTATAAATTTTTTTGACCGTAGCTATTTTGGTAAGGAAGGGAAGCGGAGTTCCCTCTTCCATTGTGAAAATGGTGAAGGGACTCTTAAAAGGTTGAATCTTCGTGTTTGAACAATCCATGTCCTCTAAACACCTGAGCCATTCTCTTTGAGCCTGGTCACGTGAGTAGAGGACTGTCTCTTTAGGGACCTTGCCATCTCTAGTCATGGCTGCGTCAATGAGTCTGGCGTAGCCAGTGAACGGTGGCTGTAGACCCTCCGGGTAGAACTCGAAGTCCTCAATCCTTCGAGTACCACACTCCGGAATTGAAATAAGCCCGTCCTGGAAGGGGGCGTATGACGGACCACCCTCCAGGGGTGTTATTCATAGTAGAACGGAGGCAGAGAGTCATGAGGTGGAAGCTGAGCCATACCTGTGCCGAAAGGTGGGGGAGTAGCTAGAGGAGCCTGGCTAAGTTCGGCGATGATGTTATCCTGGGAGGTGATCCTGTCGGACAACCGGGAGAACATCTGCTCCATACTGTTTTTGAGAGAACCGACAAAATCCCCCATGTGTTGCAACAGACCAGAATTGGGATCCAAAGCCGGAGCTGCTGCGGAGGTGGTTGGGTAACTCTGAACAGGTACCAAGGGGAGAGGAGAAACGGCTGACTCCGCCGGAGTATGTGGTTCTCTCCTTGGAAGACCTGCTCCTTGAGGATTTGGAGCCGGACCCAGAAGCTCTAGACCTCTCTGCTCCGGGGTTCGTAGCCGGAGACTTGCGAGATGTTGACGCCGACGAAGTCTTTTTGGACAACGACGACGTCTTGCTTAGGGTTTTCACAACCGTCTGTCCCTTGACCTTAGGTCTTACGGAAGCATCAGGAGAAGTATAAAGGAGCTCAGCTCCTGTAAAGCCTTGGAAGGAAGCTGAAGAGTTAGCAGGAGTAGAAGACCCAGTGGCGCCCAAGGGAAGCCCTTGGGCGTCCAACGTACCTACCTCGACCAACAGGTCGTCAACACCTACCATTGGTTCAATATTAAGATCAAGTGTCGCGACTTCCGACGAGATATCTTGGCCTGGTTCACTCAACGAAGCGGCAAGCTGTTGCTGAATCGCCGCCATAGTCGGGGCTGCCTCTGCCGGGTCGACGTAACCCGTGACTTGCCGCCTGGGGAAGATTAGGACAGCCAACCTCTTCTCCAGAATGTAGGGCTGTCCCTTGGCGGCGTTCTTGCCAAAACCGCCGACCCAAGCCTCAGGGTTGAAAGGGCCAGGGGGCGTGTCTCTAACGGCGGGAGCCTGGAAGAGAGGGTATTCGTTAGTTTTAAGATTAAAACTTAAGTAATAGGCTTAGTCTAAAAACATAGGGGATGCGGGATCCCATATAAAACAAGCTTAAGTTTAAAATAAGAGATAAAATTAAACTTAAGAACTATAACCTTGTATGGATTAGCGAACAGAGTTGGGAATACTTACCCCGTCCAAGAGCTGGCTCACCAGATCGTAGCAAATCGTGCAGGTCTCGTGGAACCAGACTTGTAGATTCCCTGTGCGGAGTCGCGCATGAGCATGGGATCTGCAGACTTCATGCCCACAGGGGTCCTGGAGCATGGCATTGCATCCTGGATGCTCACAGTTGGTGGTTCTGTAAGTGAAAAGATACATGAGCATCGTAAAAGATATCACTTACAGGCTAGAGGCTAAAAGAACTCCGCTGCATGCCGGAGCGCGAAAAAATTTTGGGCATAACCCCTCCCTTACCGCCTGAATAGGCTAGAACCCCGGAGAGATCCGGTGTGATAACATAGGTAACGGAGGGATTTGGCTTAAGGTAGCTTAAATTAAACTTACTATAGTTTAAATTAAATACTAAACGCTTAAACCTAAAGCCCTAGAACGTACCGGAATAAATCGGTGCGCGGCGGTGTTCGTGTCGCGATATCAGCGAGACGGGGTGGTTAGGAAAGACCAACTGTACGCCTGCAGTCCGCCCGCAAGGGTGAACTAGCACCTTTCCACGTGGATGCCGGAGCTCCGGTAAGTTAAAGAGCACCAGTAAGCCGGGAAAGAGCGAGAGGGGCGAACAGACTCGAGCTAGCAACGGAGCGACGGAGTAACGACGGAGGGGGGAAGGCCAGTCCCCCCCCCCTTAGTCATCCGAGCGTGTCGTGAAGCCCGAGAACGGTCAGGTCCAGTCCTGGGTCTGTCCAGCCCCCCCCACCCCCCTACTCCCTCCGCCTAGGGAGAGAGGGAGGCAGGCACGGGTATGTGGAGCGAGCGAGGACAGACCCCCCCCCCCCCCCCCCCCCCCCCCCCCCGGCCCTATGGAAGAGCGGGAGGAGGGTAAGGTGACTGGACAGGCGCTGGCTGCTCCGTGATCACATAGTGACCACGGAGCGGTAATGTGCGAAATACAATGAAACAACATAGCCTAGGTTAAAGCAACAACCAACTAATCAGTGAGATGCTATACAGAAGCAACGAACTGAAGAGCGGAAGCAATAATGGTGGATACCAAGGCAATACAGAACCTAGGCTACGTGAAAGCCAGACGCCGTAGGCTAACCTAACATATAAAATAACCCAAAAAATAACTTAACGTAAAGTAAGAAAAATAAATCAGTAGGAGAAAAAATCCAGGAGTGTACGACTAACCCGAAAGAAAGTCTACCACTCAAAGCTAGCCGGGGCCGATACTAAGAGCTGTGGCTAGGGTCTGGATGGAAGATGCCTACGCAAGGTAAAGAAGACATGCATGCATGACATAAACCCAGTAGGCTGGACCCCTAACATAAAATAGATAACTAACAATAGAGCGTAAGGAAATAAGGGAAGGTTCTAGGTATGGAAGACCAAGAACGAACCCGCCACGAGGCAGGAACCATGCTGCCATGCTTCCGACCAAGAGCCCGTATTTATCCCTAAAAAACGCAAATACTGACTCAAGGCCGGAAAAAACCCAATAGGAATAACAACTGATTACTTAACTTAGCTGCTGCGATGGCTGCACGCTCCATAATTAGTAAATCCAAGATAGGGGCACAAAAAACACAGAGCAAAAAAGGGCACGTGTATACGCGGTGCGCTAACTGAAAAGGATGGCCACCAGAGGCGCAGCAGTCGGCAGCATGGGATGGAGTAGTAGTAGTTGCTGCCCACTCTGTGGGTCGGCTCCCCTCTAGTGGGGGTTTTGTAGTGGGAGATTTCTATTGGCAAGTGGTTCGTGGTAGTGGTCTCACTCGCCATAGTGTTCATACCGACACCCTCTTGGAGGGTGAGCGAGTCAGTAGTACTGACCTTTTCTTTATTTTATTTATTCTCTGGTATGTGTTAGTACATTTACCTTAGAAATAATGGATTAAAGGATATTTCGCTGGCGACACGAACCAATCGCCCAGAAATAGATTTTTCCTTACGTCAAAATCCCTTTTTTTTACCATAATGAAAAATTCATATATAGCAAAAAAATGACTTTTAGAAAAAAATTCCTCATTTGATTGGAGGTCTACATCAGGTCTATATATGGTAGTAATCCCAGTTCTTAATGTTAAATATCAAGAGAGGAGATAGAATTTGAAAAATGGTTATTTTTGGGATAAATCGCCCTGGCATCACAAAACCGAAGGTCAGAGGCAAAAATCATATGCGGTTTGGAGATGTCCCTAGTTACCTTATTAAGTGGTATAAATATCAAAGTCCCCTCTTCTTAAAAAATGGCATTAGCCGGCCGGCCCCCTTAAATGTAATTCTTGAATTATATAACATTGTTTTTAGGCCAGGATGTATGTAAGACAGTCTTTTAGGCCAAAACTATTTGCTTTCACAATGTGTTTACCGAGTAGTATAGGTTACTAGCTCTTGAATGTTATACCACTATTAATATTAGGCCAGAACATAAGACAGTCTTTGAGGCCAAACTATGCATTCACTGTGTTTACCGCATACAGGCAACTAGTTAGCAGATGGTAAATACTTGCCATGAATGCAAATTTTGAATTTTACGTTTATTTTATTATGAATGTTACTTTTATTATTATTATGCCAGAACATACTAGTTTTTCAGGCCAATCTTTTCGCATTCATGATATGTTCACCGTGCATAAGCTACCAACTAACCGATGGTAAATACAGGCAGTCCTCGGGTTACGACGGGTTCGGCTCACGACGTTCCGAGGTTAAAGCGCTTTTCAATTATATTCATCGGATATTATTTCCAGGGTTACGATGCCTGCAAAGCTGATCTGGCAGAAGAAATATGACACCAAAAATGCAAAATAATCAATATTTGAAGGGTTTTTTTAATGAAAAATGCAATAAGAATGCAGTTTACATAGTTTTCAATGCACCCAAAGCATTAAAAGTAAGGTTTGTTCATGAAACTTACCTGTCAGATATATATATAGCACTAAAGGAAAGGATGAGTGCTATATATATATCTGCCAGGTAAGTATGAACAAACTTTATTGTATCATTACAATATCATTTTTCTTAGGTTTTTTGACGATGTTCCGGCTTACGATTTTCATCGTAACGCGGGGACTGCCTGTAATTGCCTTGAATGTAATTCTTGTATGTTATGTTGTCAGGCCAAGGCTCTTGCAATTCATGATTAGTTTTCTTGGTTTTCTGGGCTTAAGCTACCCATCACACTTTTTTTTACAGAGGACTGAAGTGTAAGGGCTAGAATGTAGTTAGAAGAGAATAGTGCTTTGACTGTGAGGATTTTAAGAAGAGGTAACATTCTCAACGGCTGAGTTCTGAGTTCTGACCATCGGTCTTATTTATTTTTATTGGAACATCTCAAGAGTAGATAACATGACCCCAGCATGACACCAGATTGCCTGGCAGTAGGTGCTATTGACACCAGCTTCTACACCGTGTGCACAGAAGCGACCGTCAGAGAGCAGCAACTGCCTGCCTTCTCACCCCCTCCTGACCCCTCCCGCCTCCCAGCATCAGCTACACTCTCTCGTCACCAGCGCTTGGTTCTTGGCGCTAATTTTCTTCTGCTACTAGCCCCACCCATTCTATTGCTCCTGTGCCTGGCTCCCTCGCTTTGCCAGTTTCGTGTTTTTGGTTAATAGATATTACATAATCTTGTTTAGTAAAGTGTTGTATAGTGGAGGAGATGGTTACTCGTCCCTCAATGCTCCTATACAAAGGTCTCTGTCCTGCTTCCCCGCATCAAGAAGACATGCTGGAGGTCTGAGGGAGGTCAGGGGTTTATATATTGGTAGTCACCCCCCCTCAGTCAAGCCTGTTGCCGGTCCCAGATATAAACAGACACCCACTGGAAAGGCGTCTTACTGGATGTTTGGTAGATGAGGTGGCTAACTGGCCCCCCGGATCTCCTAGACATAAAGTCACAGTCCTGCTCCTCCACACCAGGGTGAAGACATTCTGGCAGCCAAAGGGAGTCCAAGGGGGTTGCCCTCGATAGTTACCCTCTTGGTTGAACCTACAGTTTTTGCCAGGTTTCGGCAGACTGGCATTGAATAGGCATCTTGATGGTCTGGCGTTTATGACCTCTAGTCCAAGCAACTCCTCTAGGGTGTTTGGCGCCAAGTCTTGGGCACTCGGCATTGATTCTCGGACATTTGACGCCGATTCTCAAGCACTTGGCATTGATTCCCAGATGTTTGGCACCGATTTTTTAGTGTTCAGTGTTGATTCTCAGGTGCTCAGCATTGTTTTCTCAGATGTTTCGGGCTTCTGTGAAGTCAAGAGGCACCTATGGCGTTTTCTTATTTTCTGTCTTTGGATATGTTGTCCGAGCACCAAGTGGTGTCTCAGAGCCCGAAACGTACATCTGTTAGTTTTGCACCAGCTGTCATTTATTTGGTGACACACTTCCAGCTTAGTTCGTATCTCCAGGAATACGAGTTTTGTTTTAAAAGTTGGGAAGAGAGCAAGGCAAGCTCCTCTTGTTGTCCTTCCTCTTGGTCTTCACTGAGTTTTGCCTCCATGTCAGAATCCTATCTTTCGTCTATCTATCTTCTAGTTCCTGATGTCAACCCACTAGTTAGTGCACTGATTCTCAGGCGCTCAGCACCGATAACTCAGATGTTCTGTGCCGTTTTTTAAGACGTTCAGCGCTTGTTCAACAGAGCTCAACTTTATTTTTGTAGTTCTAGACTCCTGACACTGAATGCCAAGCAGTGCCTAGAACTCTGTAGCTTTTATGAACTCTCAAGCTTCCTTTCAGCTTGCCAGTTTTTTATTTTCCATCACATATTGTTCCTCTTAGTCTTTGGCTTGTACTAGGTGTAGTTGAGTCCCTTCAGAAATATTAAAAAAGTCAAGTCAGGATCAGTTGTCTTCAAGTCCGCAGGCATGTCCACGAGTTCTCAGGACCGCGATACTCCACTTATCTTCGTACAGAAGACAGAATTTAGGATGGAGTCAGTTACGTCTTATGAGACAGGTTCTGAGAGAAGATCGGTGCTTTGCCCTTTTTTATATTTCTTCAGGTCTTCAGGAGAATCCATGCCCCTCTTGCTTTTGTCTTCAATGCCCAGACTTTCTTGAAAGGCAGTCCCCTCTGCTCTTTCTTCTAAAGCCTCGGATTAAAATCATATCTATATTAATGGCTGCCCTATCATAGAAGTTGGAAGGAAGTCCCTTTATCTCCTTGCCCAGACGTAGAATTCTCCTTAAAGCCTTTCTAGGTTGAGGTATTCCTTTGGGGAGCTAGGAAGTTTCTGGGATGTGTGCCACAAAGACAGAACCTTTCTTTCTATGTCAGAGAAATAAGAACTTTTTCACTTGATTCTTCAGTAGTACTTCTCAACCCTGCACCTGGACTGCAGTAGTTTCTCTAGGCAAGACCATTGCCCATTTTGGATTTACAGTACTTTAGAAAGAACCCCTCCCCTCTCTCTCTCTCTCTCTCTCTCTCTCTCTCTCTCTCTCTCTCTCTCTCTCTCGTCTCTCTCTCTCTCTCTCTCTCTCTCTCTCTCTCTCTCTCTCTCTCCACAAAGCAAGAGATATTATAGTTGATTATTCTCGATTCTTTTGGAACTTTTAGTTCTGGCAGAAATGGGGTGGGCCCTGCTTCCCTTGATCTGACAGGATCTGTGGACCCTTGCGGCAGGCTGGCTTAATCCTGTTTGCCCCCTCAAGGAACTCTAGTTTTTCTTATCCTTTAGTCCCCAGTCCCTCATACTTGGGCAACTACGCCATGCAACTATCACCCCAACTTCAACCGCCATGTTTTTTCTGCCCTCCATCATGGCCAAGGAAGTACTGATTGGAGACTCATCTCATGTTAAGACGACCCCCCTACCCCTGTTCGGACCCATGATTATGGTTCCCGAATCTTTTGTTGGTTGCTGATGAACCTCCAAGAATTCTTTCACAACCTGTCTTTTCTCAAGACATCCTCTCTTTAAATTCTTCCAAAATACTGTTAATTTTTGCCCGAATAAGCTTATATAAATGGGAAGCTTGTCAGAATGAAAGCCAGAAGTGATACAATCATTCGGACTCGATCAGTAAGGGATTTTGAACTACGCTTAACTCAAATGTTAAATCACTGACACCTGATCTTGATAGCCTCTGGCTTTTGCTAAAACATACTATTGTATTTTTAACCAAAACCAGGAACCATCCTATCCCTGGACCCGTGCTTTTCCTCTTAGGATTAATGGACATTCTTAGCTATGAAGAAGAAGAGAGAGAACTCAAGGGGCTTGCCCTCATACCGAATAGATTTTCTCTTGAGGCATATCAAGACAAGTTTTCTGACTTCAATGAAAGCTAAGGGCATCAGAGTAATGTCTTGTTTCTTTGACTGTTGACAAGTATCCACCTTTTTCTTTTGTCCAGTACATTTTGTCCTTCAACCTACATGTGCTTTTTGTTGGAATAGCTCACTCAGTTCCTGGAGAATGTGTTGCCTTCTTTTCTGTGAAAACTAAGGACTTCAGAGATTCCTCTTCATGCTTTGCTAGCCAGCAGAGTACTACCCTTGCAGCAAAGAGTCCACCAAGTACGAGGCAACCCTGAGCTATACAGCCACGCCACTATGAGTTAAGATGAGCACCAACCACAAGCAGTATCTGCCTGCAGTGGCTCCCTTAACTAATAGGAAGCAACAGCATTGTTTTTTCAGTGCAGCCAATTTTTCTATTTCAGATTCATTGCATCACTTAAGGTTTTGGAGTAGAATATGTATGGCCATTTTCCACTTCCTTCAATAGGGAATATGCTGTGTAATTACTTGGCAAATCATTTATACAAAAATGACATTTTTATAATAAAATGAAGTTTTTTATATACTACTTACAAAGTAATTACATGATCAGAGCCCATCCTCCTCCCCTCTGATGGACATTGGACATAAAACAGAATGAGGTGGTCGGCCAAGTCATTACCAGTACTCTTGCTGTTAGTGGGCGTCATCTTATACCTACACTGAGCTTTCGAAGGCTTCACGCAAAATATGAATTTTTGCTGCCGAGTGGGGGAATAATTAGCTATATGTAATAACTTGGTAAGTATACAAAACTTCATTTTATTATAAAAATGTATTCTTTTTAAAGTAAATTGTGTTTTCCCTAACCATGCAAATCTGAGGTCTTATACGCATTAAGCCCAGTTCATGCCACCCCTCAATCTGAAACTTGGGCCAAAAGGCAAACTAGAATGCTTAGGTCCTGGCAGGATGGTAGTTACTGCCTAACCACCTTGTTCAAAAAGTTTAGTAGCCATTTTCCAGCTTCGCTGTAAAGGACCTCAGGTTTGTATAGATAAGGGGATTTCCACAAGATTATATTTTTTATCCAACCCCCAGGTTACACCATCTCTCTCTCATGATGTTTAGAGGACTTCTGGCATGAGATACCTTTTAGGCATGAAATTCCTGTGCTTCACCACGAAAGGGAAGTGTCCAAATACCGTGTCAAGGCCAAGCAGGTTGTTCCTGTCAAGACAAGAACTGCACTGATGCCTTCATAATCATATTTACCTGTAAATCAGCATGGTATACTTTTACTGCTACTGCATCTATCATCATACTGAAGTGCTAGCCTGCTAATTGTGCTAGAGATCCAATTTCTTCCAGTTTATTGCAATTTCTAGATTGTGGCAAAGAGTGAGTTGGTCTTAATCCTGAACACAGCAATGTCTCAGGGGACACCAGGATTAATGGATTAGTGTGATAAAAGAAGGGGCATACTCCATATTAACAGCATCAAGCTGACACAAAGATGAAGACCTCCATTAATATCTGAAGGGCAGTTCCAAAGGCCTTGAACTGGTAACAATCTCATTGCCGATGTAGAAGAGGTATTTGGAAATACACACCTACAGAAAGATGTAAACTTCTCAAATGGAAGCCAATATAAAGTGGGATTTCAAACCTAAACAAGGCTGAGATTAAACTACTTAAGTTTGTGAGCACATCTTTTATTCCTTAAGTCACCCGCTGCTCAGGCTTTCTACAGCTCCAAGCCAACAACAACAACAGCAATAATGGCGGCGACACGCCAAATGTTCCCAAGAGTTATGAACACAGCACATTACAGAAAACTCATCCTTTTACAACATTAAACACATACACTTCATCGACAGATTCATAACTGGTTTCCTGCCTGCTGTTGCCTTCTCCATCAGGAATATCCAACTGTTAAAACTTTGAAAGGTGGTGTTGATGACTTCAAAGGTTTGTTATTTTAGCATGACTCTCAACTCTACCACCAGGGCCAGGTATTTGGGCAATCCTGGATGGTAAGCTGGAAACAGTTTGATGGTTTTTATTTATTAATTTTCCTATGGTTTGCCAATCTTTAAAATTGTCCAATAATCCAGACTGGGAAATGAATGTTGAACCCTGTGCAGCAATGAAGTTGAATCTTGTGACTTTTTAATAAAACCATGATGATGGTGAAAAGCAGCATGATCATATTTACAAAGTCTATTGTGCTACAATATCCTGAGAATGCCTATCCAACTCAGCCCCCTGGAATTCTGAAGGTCCTAACAAATCCCCATGGTGACTTCTCTACAGACTGTGGTGTAGAATGTTGATAACTGTAAGGGCTGGGAATTTAACAAGAGTCCAAGTGTAGATGATGTACAATGGTCTTTTTGCCTAGATCTGGCAACAGAGCTAGTTACTAGAACTGATGCTAGTTCTAGATAGACAGGCATAAGCAGACCTTACTAACAAGCTGGAAGGTTCAGGTTTGGTATAACGCACAAGATGGTCATGCACAAGTGTCCTTGGACCTCACAAACCAGATCTGAGGAGCTTGGATAATTGTGAATCATTGAATGTGCAGACTTTCTATTGTGCCTCCAAAATGATAAAATGAGCAAGGGAAAGCTCTGGGTCAACCTTCCCTACCAAGAAGCCATAGCAGATGATCGGCACAGGTATGCTAAACTTGGAAATTCTAAGCAATAACTCCGCACGGAGTGCAAGGAACATTCCCATGAATACGAAAGCTACTAGGGATTGGGGGGTCAAATGTATTTCACCATTGGAGGTTAATTACAGCCGACTGGCAAAAAATAAAAGTAAATTCTTAATAAAGAACCAAAATACTATAGAAAAAGGCAATTTCCAAGAAAATACCCAACACGCAGCAATTACTTAGAGCTACCCTAAATTCAAATGCACCATAACTTGGCGCCATAAATTGCTGAGTTTCGGTTAATGGCAGTTTTCGCATATTGGCACATCCCCGAGAATGGAAGCCCCGCCGATAACTGGGAACTGCCTATAGATACCATCAGCAGCAGGACACACAACACAAGCATAACGTACAATGTTGCAGGCACTGATGAGAATGCCATGTGCTCTACAACCATGCATATCAAATGCAATCCTCTCTAAATCAGTTTAGGGAAAATGATCTTTGCTACCAATTGCACTGATGCTTAGGTATGTAACCAATTGGCATATGATATGTTTATGATACTATGTCTATCAGCCATTAAAAATAAAAGAAACAACAGTGACATAGTGCTTCTCCAACCATACACCTTCTGCAATTCACTCCTAAACTGTAACAAGCAGTAAACAGTGGGACATTTCATTGCATGTTAAGTGACTTCAAGCTTTTGAGCCAATGGCTGTCGCAAAAGCTAACACTTGAAATTTCCCTCTACCTCTGTCTGTGTATGTTCTTGGTGCTGGATTTAATGTACCATGCTTCATTACAAGAGAGTATTTTATCACTGTTGATATTTCATCTCTAATCACTGTAAAAATATTTAAAATGTTAATTATACGTAGGCAAGAGAACTCCAAACAGGCTATAGTAAGTTTACCCTTGCCATGGGATAAGTGCATACAAACGTATTGCCTTTTTTTTTCTTTGCCCGATTTAATGTAACATACTCCATTACAAGTTTAGTTGATACTTATTAAGTATGATTATCATACATCATACTAGTACTCAACGGAATATTTTATCACTTATTTCATCTCAGCTAGCTCTCTCTCTCTCTCTCTCTCTCTCTCTCTCTCTCTCTCTCTCTCTCTCTCTCTCTCTCTCTCTCTCTCTCTCTCTCTCTCTCTCTGCACTTTATTGCATCTATCTTTTGGTTTGAAAGAATAAAAAATGAGAAAATAAGTAAAAATATAAATAAGATTACTGTAGCATAAAATATAAATAATAAGTGAAGGAGTATGTGTGCTACTGTACTTCGGCTTCAATGGAAGCATACCTCAGTTATTGTTCTCTCTCTCTCTCTCTCTCTCTCTGCATGTTATTGTGTTTATCATTTAGTTTAAAAGATTAAAAATAGAGATAATAAGTAAAAATATTAATGAGAATGCTTTAGCATAAATTATAAATAAAAAGTGAAGGCGTGTGTGTCTGTTACTGTACTTCGGCTTCTATGTAAACATACATCGGTTATTGCTCTCTCTCTCTCTCTCTCTCTCTCTCTCTCTCTCTCTCTCTCTCTCTCTCTCTCTCTCTCTCTCTCTCTCTCTTCTCTCTCTCTAAACTGTATCTCAGTAATGTACATATCTTTTAACAAAATGTGAATTACTATTTCATAAACCTCAGAACGTTTACTATTTCATAAACCTCATAATGTGAAACCAAACAAGCTTTAGCAAGTCGAAGTCTACCTAGCCCACTTCATCTATCCAACTGCATCCCTACCCCCTCCCAACCATAGAAACTACTCCCCAGCTCCACCCATCTTCCAAAACAACATCTCTGAGCTTTCCTTTACCCAACCTAACTGCCAAGCCATCCGATCCACCCCCCACCTTTCAAACTTCTCGAGGTCTTCCCCCACCTTCCCCAGTTAGTCCGAACATCAACAATATTACCAACATTTCAACCTAACTGCCAAGCCATCCGATCCACCCCCCACCTTTGACTTCCACCCCCCACCCCTTTGAAATTCTTGAGGTCTTCCCCCACCTTCCCCAGTTAGTCCGAACATCGGCAATGTTACCAACATTTCAACCTAACTGCCAAGCCATCCGATTCACCCCCCCACCTTTGAAACTTCTTGAGGTCTTCCCCTACCTTCCCCAGTTAGTCCGAACATCAGCAGTGTTACTAACATTTCTTGAGATGCACAGCATTACTAACCATCGGAGGGTAGTTTTTACAAATTTTTTGAAATTTATATATCTTTGGGGCCTTGATCGATGGTCCGGGTATGTCAGATGATGTTGAGTTCCAGATAATGGCAATATGGATAATTGAAGGATTACTGTATTTGTATAATTTTGTGCCAAAATAAATTGCTGAATTTGTATATTTAACAGTATGTTTTAATTTTAGGAGAGATGTTGCAGATGTTGCTGGACTCACTACATATGTTTTTGGTGTGGAGGATGTTGATCGCCATGTGATGGTCTTCAAGAAAGAGTATCCATTAACAGAAGAGGAGTTAGAAGCATATAAAAATGGTGAAGAATGGGATCCTGAAAAATTTAAAGAAGAAGCAAGACTGGTTAGTATTAACATAGCTTTTTAAGTTTAGAGAATATAATGTAGGTAACTGGATAAGAAATAAGTGATAGATTATTTTTCCATTTCCCAATGGAGCTGTTTCACCACTAACCCATTACTTATAATTTGCTTTTTATTATGTTTTACAAGTAGTCCTAGACACATCACCCCCTGTTTAAAAAAAAAAAAAAAAAAGACTTGCAGACAGCTGGTACTGCCATTGCACATATGTACCCAGAGTTTCCAGCAGTAGTCAAAATCATTGTATGCTGCTTTAGTCATTGGATATAATTTGCTTTTGTGACCCATATTTCTGGGGTTATTTTAATTTTATGCATTTATTTTTCTTATTATATTGTTTTTCTCTTACACTATAGTAGACATAATTAAGAGTGGCTGATTGATTGGTCTTTATCATCAGTCTTTGAAGTTGTAAAGGTTAGGATTACTGACAGTTGGTGTGATTATGGTCATTTATTTAAAGAATTTGAATTAAGTAACTTACTCAGTAATTACATAGCTATAAGTTCCACTTATACGGCAGCTTGAATTCAAAATTTTCCAGGTAACACAACCTATTGTGTAGGTGACGACTTCCGCCTACTAGTAGGAGAATAAGAACGACTGTGAACAACAAGCTCAGTTTGTTCCTGCCATCATCTGGTAAACAACGGTGATGGCAGTAGCCTCATTATTTATAAACCTTCGGTTTAGAGTTTCTACTTAGTATTAAATTCTCGAATGGTGTTTTCAGAGTATAAGCACTCACAAGCTGTTTTTTTTGTTCCAAAGTAATTTTTGAATGTTTTGTCATTCTTTTAGGCTTAAAGCTAGGCAAATTTTGCCTATTTTTTCATTAGTTGAAGAATTAAAGACTAATTTTCTCTTTGCAGAGAATTAAAGTGTAAGAGCAGAAAGTAGTAAGAGAGAATGGTGCATATGGAAAATGTTATCATTGGCCAAGAATTGGTCCCAGTAGTAATTGCTGTGGGATTAGTACTTGCTTTGGCTGTACTTTTTGAAGACTTTTCTGAGATGTTTTCTCATATCTCCTGTATAAGGAGGGCACACATAATTTGATGTGGAGATTGTGAATGTCCCTCTCTTTCAGAAACCAGAAGTGCTCACTTCAGCATGACGCCCACTCGTTCTCAATGGCGCACACTGGTGCCATCCAGCGTTGCTGCCTTGACTACACTTCAGTGTTGCCACTACAATTGCATCCGAATAATTTACCTCTGTTATGGTTAAAGTTGACTATCAGTAGGAGATGGATATTTGTTTTGACTTGACAAACTTTGATACATCTTTAAACTTTTTTTTACTTAAGGATTAAATTTTTAAAATTATATTCTATTTGACCATGTTATTAGACAAAAACCACAAGATGGCAACACTGGTGCCATCTTCCATCGGGTGACAGCTCACTCTCTGAGCAGCAAGGTGCTTGAAGCACCCGAGCACCAAAAGTGCCCATATGCACACCCGCCCATAAGCACCAGAGCATCCATGAGCGCCTAGGACCATCCATAATCGCCCAAGATGCCCAAAAGCTTCCATGAGCGCCCATGGTCAGCATCTAATATTGCCTAAAGTGAAGATTATACAAGAAGAAAGCAACTAAAGACTCTCCTTTTCTGAAGGATTATAATGATGATGAGAAAACACTAAAGGACAATTATAAAATACATAAGAAGAAGCGCCTTATTTTGAAACATACAAGCACTGGCCAGAGGGAATCATCCCTGTGGAGGACTGTGCATGAACCAAGCAAAGGGAACAACCAGGCACATGCCCTTTTTTATCTCATTCCTACTAACCCTATAATTTTTTTTTTCCATCCTTCCCATACCATTGCCAGTTTGTGTTGGGGTTAACAATGTTAACCCTGTGATATTGAAGTGTTATGCAGTGGAGGAGATGGCTATTTATCCCTTGATTCTCCTAGACGAAAAGTCTCAAATTCCCCTGCATGTGGGAGGAGGCAAACTGGAAATCCAAGGGAGGTTGATGGGGTTACACACAAGTAGTCGCTCCCTCAGTCGAACCTCTTGCCAGTCCCAGGTATCAACAGAAAGCCATTGGGAAGGCATCTTACTGGATGTGTAGTGGAGGATGTAGCTATCTGACCCTATCGAATCTCGTAACCCAGTCCTGGTCAGACTCCCCTAAACCTGGGAGGAGGCATACTGTTAGTCTATGGGGTTCATAGGGGTTTGCCCCTCAGTTGAACCTGTTGTCTGCTGATTTCTATGGACAACCATTGAAAAGGGAGTCCATAAAGTGTGCCTACCCAGACTTAATGAGCTATGGATCCTGGTGCTGTGTGTCTGTCAAGGTTTGGCTCCGGGTAGTTGCCCCTCAGTCAAGTCTCTAATCCAGACCTCGACAGACAGCCACTGTAAAAACATCTTCATCATAGAGGTGTAGTGGAATTGGAGCCTATTCTGCCTGCCAGAGATCCTAGACCTAAAGTCCATGTCATATTCCCCTTGGGAGGGGACATAATGGCAGTTCAAGAGAATCCAAGGGGTCTACCAGGTAGTCCCGTAGCAATCTCAGGTGACGACAGATAACTTGTGGAAAGGCACCTTTTCCAGTAATCATCTTTCCGCTAGTTCTGAAGCTTCAAGCTCTGAACAGATGCGCTAGTGACACTCTAGCGACAAATACCGACCATTGAAAAGGTCGGCATTGGATGTCTAGCACCCCTCAGGTGCCTCCCAAGAAGACCAAAGAAACAAGACCTTCATGTAGTTTCTGGGATTGTCCAGAGAGTTTTTCAATAGATTGTACTCCTAAAGAACATTTAGTGAGATTGTACTCCTAAAGATTTAGTCTGAGAGCCCATCTGGCTTTTTGTTCTCAGAGTCCCCTACATTGTCGTAACGATTGTCAGTTAAGTTTCGTTCTTCTGAGCGCCCAATTGCACTAGATACAAGACTTAAGGACTGTTCTTAGGCTATTGAGCACCCATTGGCACCAGAGCACCCAGTACTCTGCAAGCGCCTGGAGGTTCGTTAGCCCCCAGTAGCGACCAAGCTCCCAGAGATTAGTGAGCCCCCAGTAGTCGAGAGTACTGCTTCTTTTGAGCGCCATCAAAGCCCAGGCACCTGTTGGCACCAGCAGTTTAAACATTTGGATGTCATTTTAGGCTTTTCTCAAACCTACCACTGTCTCTAGCACTAGAGGCTACCATGTCACCAGTTTGCTTCAGCAGAAGAAGAGAATCGAGATCCAGATGAGGCTTCACCTTCAACTGCTTATGCTTACATTCGTTTCTTTTTGAAGAGCTGTTCATCATTCTTCACCCCAGCAACGTCGTCTTCTGCTTCTGCCTTCTAGTTAAGTAGTTTATTCTTTGATACAGTTAAACTACCCAATATGGTGCTATCTACTTCAGCAAGGAAGATCCTGAGCAAAAAAGGTTGCTGCTTAGCGGACAGAAGGGAGCCAGGGAAGGCTGCTCTGTTTCCCTCCTTTATATTTACTGAAGAGAAGAAACTCATATTACGTTGCAGTAGGTGTCGTTCGAATTTTTGTACAATTACGAATCCTTGTACGGAATGCTGGGCATGGCCTAAGGAGCAGTGGAGGAAGTTTTATGGTAAGAGGGAACATTGGAGAGTCTCCACTCTTCGTACTCGGGAGGGCTTTGCTCCTATTCCCAATGTTTCATCTTCCGCAGTAGTCAACCCCCATAGTAGCATTGTCCCTGCATCTCCTTCCTTTTCTTCCATTGATTCGTCGATGGAAGTATCGGGAGGTCGCCAGGGTAATTTTTGTAATGTAGCCCCCTCTTCCTCGGGAGTTTTTTTGGTTCCCGAGAAGGGCGAGGTTTTTCATACTCTTCTCTTCCAGAGTCGGAGGCGTCGAAAATGGTGGCGATTTGAAAGACGCTTGGGCTAGGGGGTACCCCGTCCTTAGAGGGGTTGCTAGCGCATTTTGTGGAGGCTAGTACCCCCCTTCCCGCTCCAGCCAGGCCATCCCCCCCTCCTCCCAGCCTCGTCTTCGTGGGTAGGAGCAGTCGGCCATCTTGTATTGCTCCGCCAGTGTCTGTTTGTATCGGAGTGACATTGCGGTGTCAGCCCTGTTGATGACGTCACGTGGTCCATCTTTGTGTATTCCTCCACCAGTGGCGTCTCTTTCCCCCTTGCACAGAGGGGAAGCCGTAACGTCACCACCGCTTGTGACGTCACTCATCGATGACGTATCTCCCAGTCGCCTCCTCTGATCCGCCTCGCTTAGCCGTGACGTCATCACTGCCGTTCAGTTTGCAACATCTCCCTTCCTTGTCTTCGGAGTCTTCTCTGGCACATCAGTCTGAGGTCATATGCCAGGCAGTGCTTCAGAGGCTAGACTTTGTATTGGACATGAAGTTGGCTGCCTTATCGGTTGGGAGGACTCGTAGGAAAGGCGTTGCTTCGTCCCTGCCTTCTGAGAAGAGTGCGCTTAAGAAGCTAGTGCTGTCTTCCTCTCCCTCTTCCCCCTCTACGCCTTGTCGGCTTATTAAGTGTTGGAAGGCTAAGGACTTTGCCCTTCCTTCACCGTCGAGGGAGGAACTACGCGGACGTGTTCCCGAGAGTGTTGTGGTTTCGGGCAGTGTTAGTGGTGTGTTTTCTGCAGGGGTTGCTTCGCCGCCGAATCTCGAACTTGCAACCACCCCACCCCCCCTCTGTCCTTGCACATCGCGAGCGTGTTGCAACCTCCCCTGCCCGTGCACATGATGTCAGTGCTCCTTCTTCTCCAAGGCCTATTCGTCGCCATAAAGATCTGAAGGCGCCTGTCAAGAGATCGAAGATAATGAGCACGGAGTTGTTGCAGCCAGAGTGTTTGCCTGCCTCTCTAACTGGTGCTTCCAAGAATTCGACTATAAGGGATTCTCCGTCAACCTCGAGTGCTTGAGTTTCCCCCCCATCTCATGTACGTATGACCATTCATGGGCATCTAGAGTCACCTGTTGAGGTAAGTGATGTGCCTAGTGTTACAATGGGACCGTCTCGGAGGCTGACGCTTGGTCCCAGTCCAGATAGGCTAGTAGGGGTTTCAGACTGTTTGGCTGCTAACCCTCCTGTGAATTTTGGTGAAGAAGGCGTGTTAGAAGAACCTACACATCCTTCTCGTCGTTGGTCGCCGGTGCTTGAGCAGGAGGAGGGAGACATGTAGGAGTTTCTGTCTTCATTTTCGGAAGTTGTTGATCTCATTCGTGGGTTCAACAATTTGGAAAGTAGGACTCAGGCTCAGTCGTCTTACATTCCTTGCTTGGAAGCCTTGGTGGGAGCTTCGCAGGACCCCAAATCATCTCTTCAGGTGCCGTTGTCGGGGCACGTTCAATCGGTCTTGCAGAAGATTAACGCCTCTGTTTCTGACCGGGACGGTTCACTTCGCTCTAGGGGCTCTACCAAACTACTACCCCCGCCTCTCACAAGACATAGGAAGTACCATGCTACGAGCTCTGCGTTTTTGTTGTCACGCCACCTTAACCCAGACGTCATTCGCCTCAAGCCGGGTTTGACTTTGGAACAGGTGAGGTCAGTGGCTCCGTCCTTATATCCGCAAGATGCCTTAGCTTTGGGATCTATGGAATCTACAGCGGCCTCCATGTTGCAGATGGTTTCTTGGCTGGACCTCTGGTCTGTGGTGATTGCCAAGATGGCTTCTGACAGATCCCCTGAAGGGTTGGTGAGTGCTGCCTCGTTTGCCAGTCTATTGCAGTCTGGGGGCAAGGCGTTTTCTTATTTGGCTCACCTCAGTGCAAATTTATGGGCTAACCTTCTTCTGGTTAGGAGGGACGCGGCTTTGTCTAGAATGGAGAGGTTGCTCGACACCGAGTCTTTGCTGGCCTTGAGAAATGGTGATCTGTTGGAGTCACAATTCTTGTTTCCATGGACAGAACTCGAAAATGCGATAGACCAACGCCGGGCTGACACCAAGGACCATCTGGTGCACCAAGCCATGTCTTAAGTTGTAGTCTTGCCCTCGGAGACGTCCGGCCCCTCCTCCTCCCCCGGTCCAGCAGCAGTCGAGGAGATCATCACCTGGTAGGCCATCGAGGACCTCGAGTTTGGCAGGGCCTTCCCGTTCGACACAGCCCAAGTCTCAAGATCAACGCCCCTTTCGCTCTTGTTCCTTTAAACCAAGAAGGGGCCCCAGGAGCAGAGGTCAAGGGGGCCGTTAGTAGGTTGGGCGTCTCTCCCTCTCCTGTGACACGGGTGGGGGGGTGCCTGGCTGGCCATTGGGCCAAGTGGCAGAGTTACGGGGCGGAGAAGTGGGTGGTAGATGTCCTTCGGGTGGGATACCTGGTACCATTCAACTTCTCTCCTCCTCTGTCGGACAAGCCGCAGCTCAGGAAGACTATCCTCCAGATTCTCTGAGGTTCTTGGCTCTTCGGGAGGAAGTGCAGAAAATGCTGGACAAGGATGCGATAGAGGAAGTAGTGAGTCCATCCCCGGGGTTTTACAGTCACATCTTCTTGGTGCCCAAGAAGATGTATTGACCGTTTGTGTTGTATTAATCTCTGGGGAAGTGATTTTCCTGTAAATCTGATGTAAGATTGGTCACAGTCCTGGCATGGGATTTCATAAACCCCTGTTTCCTTGGGGAATGTCTTTTGTTGGACGTTTAATCAGGGATTTGGCTAAGGTGTTTGGGTAAGTAAATGCAAAAGGGTTAGATTTTCTGAGGGTCTGAGTCACTGTCTTAATCCTGTCCAGGTGAGGAAACGGGTTTATGAAATCCCATGCCAGGACTGTGACCAATCTTACATCGGATTTACAGAAAAATCACTTTCCAGAGATTAATACAACACAAACGGTCAGTTAGGTATGGACAACAGAACTCAGTTATTTTCAACCATAGAATAAACTGGAATTTGTCACATATAATTTATAGCAGCAACTGCCGGTACAAGAGTCAAATGATGGAATCGGCCTTAATAAAAGAGAGGCAGGTAATGAACATCTCAAAAGGAGCAAGGGATTCAGATGTGATCGATCAGGTTAAAGAAAGATTATCAGCGGGGGTGACCTAAATCAGCTTACCTTTGGATGGATCCCTTGGTATAAATACCACCTTTTCTGTAAACTTTTCTCATTCATATACCTGAAGAGAGAGACAGTAGTCTCTGAAATATAGTACTTTTCTCTCTATATTTTGGTGTTTTTATGAGCTGCTTTTATTAGATGTATTACTATATATATATTATATATATATATAATATATACATATATATATATATGTATTATATATATATATATTATAACATATTATATATCTATATATATATATATGTATATATAGATATATATATATATATTATATATATATATAGCAAATTCCACAGGAAAATGATAGTCAGAAATCCAAGCGCTTTCGTCTTTACTCAGACATTGTCAAGGAGTTATTAACTCCTTGACAATGTCTGAGTAAAGACGAAAAAGCGCTTGGATTTCTGACTATCATTTTCCTGTGGAATTAACTTTTTTCTTTTTTGAAGTCACGTGCATCTACTGTGATTTTTAAGCATAACATATATATATATATATATATGATATATCTATATATATATAGATATATATATATATATATATATATATATATTAATAAAAGGAGCCCATATTTTGGTGTTTTTATGGGCTCCTTTTATTATTATTATATATATATATATATATATATATATATATATATATATATATATATATATATATATATATATATATATATATATATATCTATATTATATATATACACAGTAGTACTCGAGATACGAAATTAATCCATTCCGAGGCGCCTTATTATCATGAGGTTTTCGTATCTTGGACCACATTTATATATGAAAATGGCTAATCCGTTCCAAGCCCTCCAAAAACACCCCAGTAAATTTCATAATAAAACTAAATTGACCTATAAACAATGAAATACTACAACAATTTGGACCATTCAATACCTAAATTAATAAAAAAAATGCAAAATATAACCTGTAAATAAAGTGTATATTAGTGTACATGGTAACAAGAAATATACTGTGCGTACGTAAAATGTGGAAGCTTACCTTTCGAGTGAGGCTACGTACATACATAACTATCCAAGGAAGATTGCTTCTGCCTACTTTTCACAATGTTCCTGTGTGAGCCATTTTGGGGGGTGTCTTCTACAAATAATTGCACTTTATGAAAAGCGGCTTTAATTCTGCCGTTTTTTTTTTTTTTTTTTTTTTCTTTGTACATATGTACGTACGTACACTTTTAAAAATATACATCGTACTGCATACGTAACTATCCCAGAAATATTGCTTCTGCCTACTTTTCAACAATGTTCCTGTGTGAGCCTTTTCGGGGGGTGTCTTCTACAAATGATTGCACTGATGAAAGCGGCTTTAATTTCTGCCTTTTTTTTTTTTTCTTTCTTTTTTTATTTTTAACTTTTTTTTTTTTATACAGAATTTCAACTTTCTGTTTTTTATCACTTGTTTTTTTTTTTTTTTTTTTTTTTTTTTTTTTTTTTTTTTTTTTTTTTTTTTTTTTTTTTTTTTGTTTTTTTTTTTTTTTTTTTTTTTTTTTTTTTTTTTTTTTTTTTTTTTTTTTGCATTCATGACCTCTGTTGGTGCCCTGGTGTGTCCATCAAAACCAAATGCTCTCTCTGCAACTGATTTGGGTACTGAATGTTCGGCTGCTGACCTTCAACATAAACTGAAGTGCCTTGATTATACGTACTACTGGTATGCATGTTGTAAATGATTGGTCTACACCCTCTGTTCAGCAGGGAGTGGAGATTCTACCAACCTTGCAAAGTTTCCAGGTATCCCATGAGAGAGACCTTGATCACTTATCCCATGTGAGAGATCTTGGTCACTTTTTTTTTTTTAAATACTTACACATTGACGATCCCGAAAACGAATACTGCGTGCGTACTATAATAATCCTGGTTTACCCGAGTGGCTGAGCACGCCACCACGTGTACATAGTAGATGCATGATGGGAGGGAGGACTGGGCCAATAGGAGAGAAGGATTTCATGGCCAGACGACTAAAGCGTTCTTAGGAACCCAATGGGCGAGAGCAGGAGGATGGTGGCGAGTCCACTCGTACGAAGATGGCGGTGCACGGCGCAATTTTCAAAATTGTTATTCAGGCGAATCTCGGACTTTCAGAAACCTTTCGTATCTTGAAAACTTTTCGTATGTAGAGCCGTTAAATTTTTCGTATTGGCTATCGTATCTCGAGTTTGTCGTAAGTTGAGCCTTTCATATCTCGAGGTACCACTGTATATTATATATATATATAATATATATATAAAATATAATAAAATGAGCCCATAAAAACACCAAATATAGAGAAAAAAGTACTATATTTCAGAGACTACTGTCTCTCTCTTCAGGTATATGAATAAGAAAAGTTTACAGAAAAGGTGGTATTTATACCATGGGATCCATCCACAGTAAGCCGATTTAGGTCACCCCCACTGATAATCTTCCTGTAATCTTCTTAAGCGTTGGTTGAATGAAACCGTTGTCGATCACATGAATCCACTGCTCCTTTTGAGATGTTCATTACCTGCCTCTCTTTTATTAGGACCGATTCCATCATTTGACTCTTGGACTGGCAGTTGCTGCTAGAAATTATTATTATATATATGTATATATATATATATATATATATATATATATATATAAATATTATAATCTATATATATGTGTGTGTATATATATATATATATATATATATATATATATATATATATATGTATATATATATATATATCTATATCTATATATATAGATATATATATATATGATGGTAAAAATGTTGTTATATATATATCTATATATATATATATATATATATATATATATATATATATATATATATATATATATATATGACTGGTAAAAAATGTTGTTATAACAGAATTCCATCTAATAAAGGGAGGCCGTGTGTAAAAACACCACCAAAATATAGAGAGAGAAATACTATATTTCAGAGACTGCTGTCTCCCTCTTCAGGTAGATGAATGAGAAAAGTTACAGAAAAGATGGTATTTGTACCAAGAGGTCCATCCACAGGTAAGCCAATTTAGGTCACTCCCACTAATAATCCTCCTTTAATCTTCTTAAGCGTCAGTTGAATGAAAACCTTGTCAATGACATCTGAGTACCATGCTCCCTTTGAGATATTCAAGCTTTCGTCTTTAAGGTATCCTGACCATATTATTGAGAAAGCAATTAACAAACTATACGTAATTTTCTACCGACCCCCTCAAGACAAGACCAGAGACACAGCCAACAATAAAATAAAAATAAAAATTCCACACCTAGACATTTACTTACCCAAATCCCCGATTGGCATCCAACAAAAGACCTTCCCCAAGGACACAGGTGTTTACAAAATCTCATGCCTGGAGTGTGACCATACTTACATCGGATTTACAGGAAAATCACTTCCCCAGAGATTAATACAGCACAAACGGTCAGTTAGGTATGGACAACAGAACTCAGCTATTTTCAACCATATAAATGAACATAACCAAAGTATCAACTGGAATTTGTCACGTATAATTTATAGCAGCAACTGCTGGTACAAGAGTCAAATGATGGAATCGGCCTTGATTAAAGAGAGGCAAGTAATGAATATCTCAAAGGGAGCGTGGGACTCAGATGTCATCGACAAGGTTTTCATTCAACCGACGCTTAAGAAGATCAAAGGAAGATTATCAGCGGGAGTGACCTAAATTGGCTTACCTGTGGATGGACCTCTTGGTATAAATACCACCCTGAAATATAGTATTTCTCTCTCTATATTTTGGTGTTTTTTTGGGCTCATTTTTTATTATATAATATATATATATATATCTAGTATATATATATATATATATAGATATATATATACAGGGGCGGGCCCTCGGTTAGCGGCAGGGGTTCCGTTCCTGGCCACCGACGCCAAGCGATTTTCGACGCTGAGCGATTTTAAGCCTACGGCCGCCGCACACCTTCTTTCGAAACTCTAGACCAGTCAAAGGACGCCGTAATCCCACAACGGCGCAATAAGTAAAATTATATTTATGCAGTATAGTACTATAGAATTTACTGTACAGTACATGTGGGTGTCTAGAGTATGTAAAGATATAATAAAGTTTATACAAGTGTACAGGTAGCTGTAGTTCAGGTTACGATCATTAGTCTTACGATAGTTCGATTTTATGAGAGATCAAATTACAATGGCCTAAATTTATCCATCTTCTAGTTACATAAGTTCAATAACAGCAAAAGAGAATGATGAAAGTATGGTTTTAACGTTATACTCGTTGCGTGAACGTGTACAGCCATGAACAACCGAACGAGAAACGACTTTTTTTTTTTGCTAAGTACAACCGAACTGGATAACATCTGTTTGGGCTTGTATTTCGATCATCGTACTACAGTGCAACATTACTGTATTTGTTATAAATGGCGTTATGTATAGAATAGAACTGAGATATCTTAATGTAATAACTTTATTCGCTATAGATCAGAGATCAATATAGATTAAAGAGCAATCGGGAAATATGCCGTTAAATTTAAACCTAGTTATAACTGAAGCTTGAGAAACTGTTCAAGCTGCTAATGACTATTTATCGTACATCGGCAACAAGGATAAAACTGCAGTAAACGTCTGCCATCACACACAACTGTAGATAAAATTGGGATAAAATCATTTTAATCAAAAACTACTGTGCTTGAAAGAACACATTTACTGTTGGTTCACGCCGAATATTAAAGATAAATACAGGTAATGACCGACTTACGACCTATGCAACCTTACGTTCTGATCGACTTAACGACTATTATTTTCACCCTTTTCGGCAGAACGTGCATAACGAACGTACGATACTTTTTCCTGCGGCATCCGTGCATCTCTCGGGTCCCGCGCTCACTCAGTGTTGCCTGTAGCTCCGTACTGAACGCATCTCTCGCTCTGCTGTGTTTCTTTTTCAATAACTTTGTGTTAATTTTGATCATTTTTGAAATGTCTGCCAAGAGGAAAAACTGTGTTTATCTACTCCTCAACATGCCAAGAAGGAAGGAGGCCATTGACTTGGACACGCAAAATGACAGTGATTAAGCAGTTCGAAGAAGGGAAGAAAGTGAATGTGATCGCACGTGATATGAAGTTATCTCATTCTACTGTGTCCACGATTCTTAAGGATAAGGAAGGATTCGTGATGCTGTGAAAGGTTCTGCACCCATGCGATCGACAGTGATTACGAAACAACGCACTGGCCCCATCCATGAAATGGAAAAATTATTGCATGTTTGGATGGAAGATCAAATCCAAAAAAGGACACCATTAAGCCTTTTTACTGTGCAGATGAAGGCTAGAAGTCTGTTTCAGACTTTGAAGGAACGTGCTGGAGTAGAGTATAAGCAAGAATTTTTGGCAAGCGTTGGCTGGTTCAAGAGGTTCAAAAAACGATTCCAGCTGCATAGTGTTCGAGTGACTGGAGAAGCAGCGAGTGCGGATGAGAAGGAGGGCTAGCAAGTTTGTCGACAGTCTCGATGAAATGATTACGGATGAGGAATATCTTCCAGAACAAATATTTAATGTTGATGAAACAGGTTTGTTCTGGAAACGAATGCCAGAACGCACTTACATCCATAAGGAAGCCAGTAGCATGCCAGGATTTAAAGCTTTTAAGGATAGGCTGACTCTACTGCTTGGTGGGAATGTCGCGGGGTTCAAGCTGAAACCCTTTTAATTTATCATTCAGAAAAACCCACGAGCGTTCAAGAATGTAAGCAAGACAGTACACTTTTGCCTGTCTACTTTCGCTCTAACCGTAAGGCATGGATGACGCAGACACTTTGAAGACTGGTTTGTCAACTGTTTCATTCCTCAAGTGCGTGAATACTGCCTAGAGAAAGGAATTCCTTTCAATATTTTACTGCTGCTCGATAATGCGCCTGGACATCCACCTCACTTAGCTGATCTGAATCTGATGTGAAAGTGGTTTTTTTTGCCACCAAACACCATCCAATTCTTCAACCTATGGACCAAGGTTCGATTGCAACATTTAAGGCAAACTATTTAAGAATCACCTTGCGCAAGCCATAGCTGCTCTAGATGCCGACCCAGAACTATCCCTACGAGAATTTTGGAAAACGTAACAATATTCTGCATGCTATCAAGAATGTGTCTTCTGCCTGGGAGACTGTGACGGCGAAGTGTATGAATGGCATATGGAAGGAAGTACGTTAAACGTATGTGAATGATTTTGATGGATTTGACAGTGAACAAGAACTTGATGTGATACGGGGAAAAATAGTGAAACTGTCAAAAGAGCTTTCCTTGGATTGTGAAATAGAAGATATTGAGGATTTGCTAGACCACGCTTCCGAAGAACTTACAAATGAAGAGCTGATTGAATTGGAAGAAGAACGAGTGGCGGGAAGGAAGAAAGAAGAGAAGCGGAGGATGAAGAGTTGCCAGAAAGGAAATTTACCGCCAAGGGATATCAGAAGGATTAGCTCAACTAAATAAAAACTCCTTGCACATTTCGAAGAAATGGACCCAAATTATGAAAGGTTTTCAAAGATTGAACGGATGGCACACGATTTGTTTCGTCCGTATCGTGAAATTTACGAGGAGAAAAAGAAACAAAAACAATCCAGACGAAACTCACCATGTTTGTGAAACGAACAACTCCTCCCGTCACCCCGACCGTCGCTTCAGCTGATGAAGTCAATGACCTCCAGTCAAGCACCAGCGATGCCAGAAGTCTTAATTTTATTATATTTTCCTGTACTACATTACTAGTTTTCAATTGTATTTTGTTGAATGTTTTCTATTTTTTGCACCTGTATTTTGGTATTTTTCAACATTAAACAAATTGTACTGTAGCATCCAGTGTTTAAATTAAACCTGACAAAAGTAACAACAGGAAACAGTATGATGCATAGAGAAACGGGTTTGCTATGAACTTAACAAACGTACAATACATAAGACGCAAGTTTCGTGTACGGAGAGAGACGTTACAGACGTTACAAATGGTATAAAAATTCCAAGAAATCATAAGTAAAAAGGATGAATTTTTATATGAGCATGACAAACGAAGTTTCTCTCTCTCTCTCTCTCTCTCTCTCTCTCTCTCTCTCTCTCTCTCTCTCTCTCTCTCTCTCTCTCTCTTTTCAGTGAAAGCCTCGATTCGATAGAATTTTTTCCATGTAATCATAGGCGTACGAGGTGAAGTTCATTGGGAGGGCAACACCTAATTTGCCCGAATTTTCATTATGAAACAGTATGATGCGTGTAGAAACAGTTTGGACAAACGTTTGGCGAATGTAACAGTACATAGAGAGACGTTACAAATGTGGTATAAAAAATTCCAAGAAATCATAAACTAGGAAATACAATAAGTAAATTAACTAAAAAAAAAAAAAAAAAGGATGAATTTTTATATGAACGTGACAACCGAAGCATTATGAAACAGTATGATGCGAGGAGAAACAGTTTGGACAAACGTTTGCCGAATGTAACAGTACGTAGAGAGACGTTACAAATGGTATAAAAAAATTCCAAGAAATCATAACTAGGAAATACAATAAGTAAATTAAACTAAAAAAAAAAAAGGAGAATTTTTATATGAACGTGACAACCGAAGCATTATGAAACAGTATTATGCGAGGAGAAAACAGTTTGGACAAACGTTTGGCGAATGTAACAGCAAGGAGTAGTAATGTCGTGTAGAGAGACGATATAAATGGTATAAAATAATCATAACTAGGAAATACGTACAATGAACTAAAGAAAAGGTGAACCTACAAACGCAGCAATATGAAACAGTGTGATGTGTGGAGAATGGGTTCGTCTGACGACTTTGACAAACATTAACAGTAAGGCGTAGTAATGTACACGTCATTACTACGCCTTACTGTTAACGTTGTCAAAGTCGTCAGACGTACCGTTCTCCACACATCACATGTTTCATATTGCTACGTTTGTAGGTTCAACCTTTTCTTTAGTTAATTTATTTTGCTATCTTTGTTTTCTTTAGACTTCTTGTATTTCCTAGTTATGTTATTATATTTTTTATACATATGTGTGAGATGTTACCATGCTACAAAATGTAAAGAAATCATAACTAGGAAATATATACACATTCTAAAGAAAAAGACAGCAAAATATACTAGCTAAAGAAGGGGTTGAATTTTTACATACGTATATGAACTTGTGAAAGGGTATCGTAAGTACTATCGTAATACATATATGACAGTAAGAATATGCACTAAGAATGGTAATACAATGGTTTTAATGATAATGAATGTTAAATAATAATGAATTATGACTAAATATGATAATATAAGTAATAATCTAAGAAAATGTTGATAAAATATGACTTTCAGATGATGTCAATATCATACACAATATGTATATGTACGATAAAACTCTACGGTAATTTAGCGACTCGACATGCGTCCAAATCGAGTTACGACTGTTTTGCAGAACCAATTGCGGTCGTAAGTCGGTCACTACCTGTAACGTAAAGTTCGTATTACGATGAT
>NC_061108.1:78589439-78731939 GCF_015104395.2 Macrobrachium nipponense
CAATTTGATATCATGAAATTTACAAAAAAAATTTTCCCAAAAAATTATTATTAATGAAAAGATGAAAGAAAAATATAAATATATATATCGAGCAAGAGAAGAGGGAGAGAGAATATGGAACCAGAGAGAGAGAGAGAGAGAGAGAGAGAGAGAGAGGAAGAGGACGGAGAGAGAGAGAGAGAGAGAGAGAGAGAAAGAGAGAGAGAAATAATAACTATATACATGTTGGACTAATTTATTAGTAGTTCATTTATTTTAAGGTCCTTCATAAACATCTTACAAATATATGGGTCCAAATGGTACATTCCCAGACTAAGATTTAGGTTGTTTTTATTAGTGATTTGTATAATTGCCGATTCCAGTAAATTTCTTGAAACATAATCATTAGATCTAGCAATTACCGAGGTATCACCCCAATTAATACAATGAGATTTTTCACTCAGATGGATAAACAGCGCATTTGAAGTCTGGGCTGTTTTAACTGAATACATATGCTGCTTAATACGTACACATACATTTTTACTTGGCTGACCAACGTAAAACGATGGGCAATCCATATAAGGAATTTTGTAAATGATGATGTTATTTGTTATGGGACTATTCTTAATTAGCATATCATTAATGGTATTGTTATAAAAGAACACTACATTAACATTAAACGATTTAAATATTGATTTTATGGTTTCAAATCCACGTAAGTAAGGTAAGCTAAGTACATTTTTAGGCATTTCCTTTTCATTAATAGCAACACTATAAAACTTTTTGTGAGCTTTTTGATAACATAAATCAATTAAATGAGGTGGGTAGCAGAGATCGTTTCCTATCTTTTTTATGTATTCTATTTCTTGGTCAAGATATTGTGGACTCGTGATACGCAAAGCGTGTAGGAACATAGAAGAAAAAATTGAAATTTTAATATTAAGATGGTGGCCAGAATAAAAATGTACATATGTTAAATTATTTGTGGGTTTTCTATAAATACTGAATTTGCATTGGAAAGATTCTCTATGTATTAATACATCTAGGAAAGGGATGACATTGTTATTTTTTATTTCAACAGTGAATTTTATGGATGGCACTAAATTATTCAATTTAGACTAAATCATTTACATCGATACCAACAGGTAAGACTACTAAGATATCATCGACATATCGGTACCATTTTAAGGGGACAAGTGTGATATTTGGGAGGTGTTGTCTCAAAAATTCATTCCATATAAGTTTGTTTGAAAGGAGAAGTGATAAAGGGTTTACCCATGGCCATACCAAATATTTGTTGGTAATATTCTCCATTAAAAATAAATCTGCAATCACAAATACATAACTTAATCAAGGAAATTATGTGACTAATGGACATAGGCAATTCATGCAGTACAAGTTCATTACTTAAATATTCTAGCACAGAGTCAATAGGGACTTTTGTAAACAAAGAACATACATCAAAACTGACAAAGATTATCACGGGTTTTAGTACAATGTTATTTAATTTTTCCACGAGATCAAGAGAATTCCGGATGTGTGAATTAGATACAGTTCCTAGTAGTGGGGATAACAATTTAGTAAGATATTTAGATAGTTTATAAGCGATTGATCCTACAGTACTAATAATTGGGCGCATAGGTTTGTTTTCCTTATGAGTTTTGACTAGGCCATATAAATAAGGAAATGAGGGACACTTTACAGTTAACTTACACAAAATTTCTTTTTTATCTTTAAGAATTTGTTTGATATTGATATTAAAGTTTTTTATTACTTGGTCCAATGGATTTTTTGCGAGTTTTTTGCAAGTTATTTCATCTTCTAGTAAAGTATGCATGTGTGATATGTAGTCGATTTTGTCAAGAACCACTAAACTATTGGATTTAACAGCCTTGGTAATGTGTAAGCTATTATCATTCTTCAATTCCTTTTTAAAAATTTTAAAATTTAAATATAAACCTTTTCTTGTAACGAGCAGGGGAACGGTTATTTATTTTTCATGATAGGCAAAAAAGGAGGCCGTAGCACTTTATATGTCCATGCCTTTTGGATCAATGTCTAAAGGATTTTGTGGTAGGTCACAGTATTTTTCAAACTTATATAGAGATGTCGCTATTGATAAAGCTGAGGGTTTGTTACAAATGAAGAAAGACAACCCAAAGCCTAATGCACGCACTGCATTATCACTTAGTATTTGGTTTGTGCTAACGATAAAATTCACTGCCACTACACAATCACTTCTAGCATTATTGGTCCAATCACTGTCGTTGATAAGGTTGTTTAATTTTCTGTCCAGTTTTCTAATCAAAGTGATACCTTGGTAATTGCTAGATCTAATGATTATGTTTCAAGAAATTTACTGGAATCGGCAATTATACAAATCACTAATAAAAACAACCTAAATCTTAGTCTGGGAATGTACCATTTGGACCCATATATTTGTAAGATGTTTAGGAAGGACCTTAAAATAAATGAACTACTAATAAATTAGTCCCACATGTATATAGTTATTATTTCTCTCTCTCTCTCTCTCTCTCTCTCTCTCTCTCCTTCTCTCTCTCTCTGGTTCCATATTCTCTCTCTCTCTTTCTCTTGCTCGATATATATATTTATATTTTCTTTTGTCTTTTCATTAATAATAATTTTTTGGGAAAATTTTAGTAAATTTCACAATATTAAATTGTATATGCTTCCTTGTTTTTTCAAAATGCACTGTTTTCTGGAAGAATAACTTGTTTACTGCGTGTATCGTCCAAGGTGTGGCTACCCTCAGGCGTTTCCTCGTTTCTGAAGAGTGAAATCGTCCTTATTGCTAATCTTGTAGTGTCAGTTTGGATATTAAGCTTTCTTTTGACTATGTTTTCTTTTCCTCTGTAAAATCATTTGCCTTAGTAAAGGTCTTACAGAGACCGAAAGTATCGGCTTTCTCGCTTTTTTATTTTTCCTTCGTGGCAAAAACCTTTTGTTTGTGTGTATATATATATATATATATATATATATATATATATATATATATATTGATATTGATTTTGCATTTTGGTGTCATATTTCATCTGCCAGATCAGTGCTGTAGGCATCGTAACCCTGGAAATAATTTCTGATGAATATAATTGAAAGTGCCTTAACCTTGGAACGTCGTAAGGCGAAACCGTCGTAACCCGGGGATTACCTGTATATATACTATATATATATATATATATATATATATATCTATATATATATATGGTATATGGTAGTGGTAAAGCAAAAAATCTAACGTTATAGTGATATTCAATCATTTACCTTCATTTTGCAACAAACGGGAAGTCTCTAGTGCAATATTTCGATTTATAGTGAATTTTTGAAAAAAAACTTTTCCTTCCCTCCACGCGTAGTTACTCCTCCGAAAATTTCAGAAATGCTTTAGTCACCTTTCGTAATTTTCGCACCGTTTTATATTGGGCCTTAAATAAAGTGTTATACATGAAAATGTGCACAATTTCATCTAGAATACAACAAAAAATAACTCATGGTTGTAGCTTTTATCAGTTTTGAAATATTTTCTTATAAATCACAATAAATAGAAAAAAAATTGACCTTCGGTCAACTTTAACTCGACTGAAATGGTCAAAAACTGTAATTGTAAGCTAAAACTCTTACATTTTAGTAATATTCAATCAATTACCTTCCTTTTGCAACAAACAGGAAGTCTCTAGCACAAGATTTCAATTTATGGTGAATTATTGAAAAAAAAGGGATTTTGACGTAAGGAAAAATCTATTTCTGGCGATTGGCTCGTGTCGCCAGCGAAATATCCTTTAATCTATTATTTCTAGGGTAAATGTACTAACACATACCAGAGAATAAATAAAATAAAGAAAAAGGTCAGTATAACTGACTCGCTCACCCTCCAAGAGGGTGTCGGTATGAACACTAGGCGAGTGAGACCACTACCACGAGCCAAATGCCAATAGAAATCTCCCACTACCAAAACCCTCCAAGAGGAGAGCCGACCCACAGAGTGAGCAGCTCGTACTACTACTACTCCATCCCATGCTGCCGACTGCTGCGCCTCTGGTGGCCATCCTGAAGTTAGCAGACAATCTTGGGCGAAGGGATGGGTAGGGTGGGATTTCGCTGGCGACACGAGCCAATCGCCCAGAAATAGATTTTTCCTTACGTCAAAATCCCTTTTCTGGGCTCAGCTCGTGTCGCTGCGCGAAATCGTACCAGAGAAATAGCACAAGATTGTAAACAAAAGTAATAAAATAACTCATAATAGGTCTCAAATAAAAGAGAACATAAATATAAAAAAAAAGAATATAATTGCTAGAAAGATACAAATACACAATGATACAAAATTAGAAATATGTTTAAATTACACTTAATTCTAATCATGTTTCTTATCATAAAGTAATTTACATATGTACAGAGGTAAAATGGTTTACATGTAACAAAATGGTATCAGTGTAAAGGCATGTATCAAAAATATAATAGCAATTAAAATAATCAATGAACAAATTAATCAACAATGATAATATATAAGGAATGTATATGACTTAATATACAAAACCCGTAACCATTATAAATAAGATGTATCCCCTAGCATAAAAATAAGGGGATAACATCCATGAGATCAATATCTATAATCATCTGTGAGATCCCTAGCAAAAAAATAAAGGGGTACCCACTACATCATCATAAAAAGCCAGCTAAGACACAAGGTGAATGTAAATGAACATGGCAGGAATAGACGAACTGTTGGGTGAGGCAGGTAGAAAGGAGGACTGAATCTTCTACTACAAATTAACTAGAGTCAGGGGAAACTATGTTACCCGCTGCTACTGCTGAAAATTTCAGAGCTTCCAAGGACTTAAGGTAATGACGTTTGAACACTGTCGGCGATTTCCATCCGGTATACTTTTTCAACTCATCGAAATTCATGTGTTGGAAAATAATAATTGAGGTGGCTACTGCCCTGACATCATGTGCTTTCGGGAAGAGTCAGGATTGGCTTGCTTAATAAAGTACAGGATTTGTTGCCTGATGCCTTTAATGGATAAAGTTCCACCTTTTTCCCTCTTAAAGAGGGGACCCGATGAGGATGAGGAGGTCCTGGACAGAAAGGCTCGTAAGGTTGTAACTGGACAAAGAGATACATCTTGTGGAAGGGGTAGTACCTTCCAAGGTTCCCACCTCATCAAAGGATCTTCATTCTTTGCTAAAAAGCTACGTTCCGGAGAAAGAAGGACTTCCCCTGTGGGAAGGAATTGAATATGATCCGGATCTCTGGATAAGGCCGACAGTTCTGAAATTCTTGCTCCTGAAGCTAAGCTTAATAAAAACAGGGTTTTTCTTAAGAGCATTATAAACGAGCATGTGTCATTATCGGTTTCTTGAAGCCAGTTTAGAACATCGTTTAAGAACCATGAAACTGACGTAGGCCTTACAGAAGGTAAGTCTAGCACATGCCTTAGGAATAGACGAGAAGTAGGAATCCGTCAAGTCTATGTTGAATCCAAATTGAAATATCTTTTTCAAGGCTGACTTGTTTGTCGTAATCGTGCTAGCTGCTAAACCTTTTTCAAATAAGGACCTGAAAAAGGATATAGCTGAATTAACTGTCATGATTCTAATATCTGATTCTCTCAGGAAGATTGCTAACTTTTTGACAGCAGCATCATACTGTCTCAAAGTAGAATCCCTTTTATCAGATTCCAAGAAGAGAATATTCTGAGGGTCAATATTCGCATCTCTTTTTGCCGCAAACTTCATGAAGTCCATAAAGTTAGGGTTTTGAGAATCCCTGAGGAAGCGAACACAGTCTTCGTTTGTACTGACTGGGAGAGCTTGGGATTGGGGATCCGAAGAGGACGAAGGCCCAGCTCCAGAATTAGGGGATACCAATTGCTCTTCGGCCAGTCTGGGGCTACTAGAGCCACTTGACCCTTGAATGTCCTGAGTTTGTTTAAAACTTTCATGAGAAGATTCACTGGAGGAAAGACATAAATCTTCTTCCAGTTGTTCCAGTCTAGAGCCAGGGCGTCCGTGGCATAGGCCAGAGGGTCCAGGTTGGGGGCTACATAACACGGCAGTTTGTGATTCGCTTGAGATGCGAAGAGATCCACTTGTAGCCCTGGAACTCTTTGGAGGATCCATTGGAACGAACTGTTGTCCAGTGACCATTCCGACTCTAGGGGCACTGATCGGGATAACGCGTCTGCTATGACGTTTCTCACTCCAGCTATGTGAGTGGAGGAAAGATGCCAACTGAACTTGTCTGCCAGGGTGAAGATGGCTACCATGACATGATTTAGATGCCGTGACTTGGAGCCTCCCCTGTTTATACAATGTACTACCACTGCGCTGTCCAGAACTAGCTTTATGTGGGAGTACTTTGGTGGGCGCAACCTTTTTAGAGTCAAGAACACTGCCATTGCCTCCAGTACGTTTATATGGAACTGACTGAACTGAGGTGACCAAGTTCCTTGAACCTTTTTGACCTGGGAATACCCTCCCCAACCGCTTAAGGACGCGTCTGTGTGGATGGTGATCCCTGGTGGAGGGAACTGAAGGGGTACTGACACTGACAAATTCTTGACTTTCGCCCACGGCCGAAGTCGACTCTTTAGAATCAGAGGGACTGAGGATAGTTTGTCCCTGGACCTGACATTTGCTCGTGAGCGCCAGATTCTGGTTAGGTCTTTCAGTTTGGCTTTCATTAAGACGTTCGTCACTGATGCGAACTGGAGAGAACCCAGGATCCTCTCCTGAGCCCTCCTCGACGCCAGCTTGTGACTTAGAAATTGCTTGACTGACTTCGCTATTTCTTTCCTTTTGGTTGATGGAATCGACAGAGTATGGGAGGATAGATTCCATTGAATGCCCAGCCACTGAAAGTTTGACTCTGGAGTGAGTCTCGACTTGGTCCTGTTTATCTTGAAGCCTAGATATTCCAGGAACTGAATCACTTTCAGTGTAGCTCTGTTGCATTCCTTGATTGTTGAAGCCCAGATCAACCAATCGTCGAGATACGCTACTACCATAATCCCTTGTGATCTGAGTTGTTGCACTACCACTTCCGCTAGTTTCGTGAACACCCTGGGTGCCACGTTGAGTCCGAAGGGAATTACCTTGAAGGAGAATGCCTGGTCTCCTATCTTGAAACCCAGATATGGACGGAAGTGTCTTGCAATAGGGATATGATAGTAGGCGTCTGTAAGATCGATAGAGGTGGTGACGGCCCCACGGGGAAGTAAGGTCCGCACCTGCGAGATCGTGAGCATCTTGAACTTGTCGCAGCGGATGGCTAAGTTTAAGCGGGACAAGTCTAAGATTACCCTTCTTTTTTGTGAGCCTTTCTTTGGCACGCTGAACAAGCGACCTTGAAATTTTAATCTCTTGACTCTCGCTATAGCTCCTTTCTGAAGGAGGTCGTCTGCGTACTCTGACAATTCCTTGGAAGGAAGTTGACGGAAAGGTCTGGATGGAGGTGGGTTCGTCAACCAGCTCCAACCCAGGCCTTTTGACACACTGCTCTGAGCCCATTCGCTGAAGTTCCACCGGTGGCGAAAGTGAAACAGCCTCCCTCCTACCTGAAGTTCTTCATTGGTTCTGGTAACCGCCTCGACCTCCTCTGAAGTGCTTTCCCCTATTAAAGGGGCCTCCTGACCCTCTCCCACGAAAGGAACGCTTACCTCTGCCTCCCTTACCCGAGCGGTCATACTTCTGAGAAGCTTGACTCTCGAAGGCTTGATTGTAAGCTGGAGAGATGGCGTAAGAGGTGGAGGGCTGAGGCTGAGGGGATATCACATAAATTGGTTGTGATTGAGCCTTAGAAGTGGAAGGTTGGGCTGTTTGCACTAAGGGCACCGCTGGAACTTGCTGAGGAAAGCGTGGCTGCTTTTTCTGGTAAGGATGGAAACGCCTAGGTTTCCTCTGTCCCTTACCTCTAGGTGTTAGGTCTTGCCTCCTCTTAGCCGTAAGGCCCCAACGGTCCTTAAGGCTCTGGTTCAGCCTCGTAGCCTCTGACTGGACTTCCTTCACCATAGCTTCTGGGAAGAGATCTGCTCCCCAGATGTTAGACGAGAGTAACCTATTCGGCTCATGTCGAATGGTTGCCTCTTGTAGGACATGCTTCCTACAATTCGTTCTAGCAGTGGCAAACTCAAACATATCCGACTGTACCGTTTGAGTCAGGGCTTTGGTCATGAGTTTAAAAAAGCGGTTCCGAGCCATAGGCTATGGTTGCTACCTCAGACATAGCCATAGAATTAATTGACCTGGCTAATCGCGATTTCGCGTCAAATTCAGCCTGAATAAGGCTATCTGGGAGCCTGGGTAGCTTTTCACCAAACTGCTCCATAGCACAGTCCGGTTTGAGTTTGCCAGCTGAGAAGGTGTTCGGCAAGTCTTCCCACAATTCTCCGGCTGAGGGAGCAACGGAGATGTGGGATCTGCTTCCTTCCAATTGAGGCATGGGTTCCCCCTTCTGGGCCGCTGGGATGGTAGAACCTCGCGACTCTTTGTCAGGAACGGGAGCGGGGTACTCTCATCCATTGTGAAAATGGTAAAGGGACTCTTAAAAGGTTGTATCTTGGTATTAGAACAATCCATGTCCTCTAAACACCTGAGCCATTCTCTCTGAGCCTGGTCACGTGAATAGAGGACTGTCTCCTTTGGTACCCTATCATCCCGAACCATGGCTGAAGCTGTGAGCCTTGCGTAGCCTATGAACGAGGGGCTTGGGAGGTCTTCCAGGTAGAACTCGAAGTCCTCTATCCTTCGAGTTCCAAATTCCGGTATAGAAATGAGACCGTCTTGGAAGGGGGCGTATGACGCTACTCTCCATGGGTTGTTCATCGAGAACGGAGGTAGCGAGTCATACGGAGGAAGCTGAGTTCCACTTGTATTGGAAAGTGGAGGAGAGGCTAGAGGGGCTTCTCTCAGTCCGGCTATAATAGAGTCTTGGGAAGTAATCCTATCCGACAATCGAGAGATCATTTGTTCCATGCTACTCTTTAGGGACCCAACCAGGTCGCCCACCTGTTGCAACAGGCCAGCATTGGAGTCCAAAGCCGGAGCTGCTGCGGAGGTGGAGGGGTGGCTCTGAATTGGAACCAGGGGTAGCGGAACTGGTGACTCTGCCGGAGTACGAGATCTCTCTCTGGCTTGAGGACTTAGAGCCGGAGCTAGAAGCTTTAGACCTGTCTGCTCCGGGATTCCCGGCCGGAGACTTACGTGAGGAGGCTGAAGCCGAAGTCGTCTTCTTAGACGACGACGACGTCTTGGACAAGGATTTCACTACTTGACCTTTGACCTTAGGTCTAACCGAAGCGTCAGGAGGAGTATACAAATCATCACCTGTAAAGCCTTGGAAGGATGGAGAGGTTGCAGGAGTAGAAGAAACAGATACACCCAAGGGTGACCCTTGGGTGTCCACATTACCTACCTCGACCAACAGATCGTCTACACCTACCATAGGTTCTACATTAATATCTAAAGTCGCGACTTCCGTGGAGATATCCTGGTCTTGGTCAGTTAATGAGGCAGCCAGCTGTTGTTGGATGAAGGCGATAGTCGGGGCGGCCTCTATTGGGTCGACGTATCCTGTCGCCTTACCTCCGGGGAAGATTAATACCGCCAACCGTTTCTCTAAAATGTAGGGCATACCCTTGGCGGCGTTCTTCCCAAAACCGCCGACCCAGGCCCGCAGGGTAGCCAGTGCGGTATCCCTCACTGCCGGCGCCTGGAAGAGAGGGCGTAGATTAGATTTAAGAATCACTTAAAACTAAAACTTAAAGTATAACTTAAACTAGATGCCTTAAGTTAAAGTGAATGATGAAAACTTAAGCACTAAAACAGAAGCGGAGCAGCTACCGGAGATGGATACCTTTCCCCGTCTAAAAGCTGGCTCACCAGATCGTAACATATGGTACACGTCTCATGGTACCAGACCTGGATGTCCCCGTGCAGAGTCGCGCATGGAGCATGGGACCGGCAAACTTCGTGTCCACATGGGTCCTGAAGTGTGGCGGCGCATCCCGGATGCTCACAGTTGGTGGCCTGTAAGTGGGAAGACACATGAGTATCTTAAAGAATATCACTTACAGGCTAAAGGACAGAAGAACTCCGTTGCATGCCGGAGCTCGGAAAAAATTTGGGCATAACCCCTCCCTGCTTCGCCTGAATAGGCTATAATCCCGGAGAGATCCGGTAAGACATGGAAGGGAGGGGGGGATGGTTTAAGGTACTTAAGATAAACTTATAGTTAATCTAATAACACTTAAACCTAAAACTCAAACGAACCGGACCAAGTCCAGTGCGTAGCGGAGTGTAGTAACTCAGCAATACGGTAAGGTTAGTAGGGACCCACTGTATGTTCCGGTCCACTCTACTGGGTGGACTAACAACTTTCCGCTGGATGCCAGGACTCCGGACAGGAAAGGAGCCCTAGTAAGGAGGGAAAGAGCGAGAAGACATACAGGCTCGAGCTAGCCCGGAGCGACAAGGTAGCAACGGATGGGGGGAAAGGCCAGTACCCCCCAACACGTTACCATCCGGCCGGACCGAGAAGCCGGAGAGGTCGAGACCAGTCTGGGTCTGTCCCGTCTCCCTAGCCCCTCCGCCTGGGGGGAGAGAGGGAGCAGGTCCTGGGTAAGAGGAGCGAGCATGGGGCAGACCGACCCACCCTCCCCCGACTCTATGGAAGAGCGGGAGGGGGGGGAAGGTGACTGGGCAGGCGTCTGGCTGTCTCGTGATCACGTAGTGACCACGAGGCGGTAAGACCAAAACAAGACAACTAAGCCTAGGGCAAATCAGCTGATCAGAGAGATGCTATGGGGAAGCAACTGAACTGAAAAGCAGAAGCATATAGGCCCACTGGACCAAAACCAACTGATCAGAGAGATGCTATGTGGAAGCAACCGAACTGATGAGCGGTAGTATAGGCTCAATGAGCCAGGACCTAGGCTAAGCCAGACGCCTAACAACCTAACCTTAACAAAATACATAATATAATTAAATAAAAATAAAAGAAAGAAAGCAATATAGTAGGAGAAAAAATCCAGGAGTGTACGACTAACCCGAAGGCAAGTCTACTACTCAAAGCTAGTCAGAGGCCGATACAAAGAGCCGGGACTAGGGTCTGGATAGAAGAAGCCTACATAAGGTAAAAGACATGCATGCATGACAAACCTGAGTAGACAGTACCCTAAGTAAAACGGATAACTAATATAGAGCGTACATAGACAAGGGGATGTTCTAGGTATGGGAGACCCAGAACGAACCCAGCACGAGGCAGAACCATGCTGCCATGCTTCCGACCCCGAGTACGTATTTATACCTAAAAAACGGCAAAATACTGTCTCGGACCGGAAAAAAACCAACTAACCATAAATACTGAGTACTTAACTTAGCTGCTGCGATAGCTGCACGCTCCA
The DNA here is from genome assembly GCF_015104395.2 of Macrobrachium nipponense. NCBI lineage: Eukaryota > Metazoa > Arthropoda > Malacostraca > Decapoda > Palaemonidae > Macrobrachium > Macrobrachium nipponense. The sequence continues at coordinate 78,600,839 of NC_061108.1, forward strand.
TTATAGATAAATCCAACGAAAGGGCACAAAAAACACAGAGAGAAAAATAGCACGTGTGACTCGTGTGCGCTAACTGAAAAGGATGGCCACCAGAGGCGCAGCAGTCGGCAGCATGGGATGGAGTAGTAGTAGTACGAGCTGCTCACTCTGTGGGTCGGCTCTCCTCTTGGAGGGTTTTGGTAGTGGGAGATTTCTATTGGCATTTGGCTCGTGGTAGTGGTCTCACTCGCCTAGTGTTCATACCGACACCCTCTTGGAGGGTGAGCGAGTCAGTTATACTGACCTTTTTCTTTATTTTATTTATTCTCTGGTATGTGTTAGTACATTTACCCTAGAAATAATAGATTAAAGGATATTTCGCGCAGCGACACGAGCTGAGCCCAGAAATATTTTTTTACGTCTGCGCGTTATAAATTCATGCATCATTTTGTGGTAATATTTTCTCTGTGTTGCTTTGATCGTTTTACAATTTGTTATATACCAAAATCATTGCAATTTAGTTTAAAATACAACAACAAAAAATTAACTCATTAGCTTTAACTTTTTATCACAGCGCAATTTGTATACTGCAATTATATATGATTTTTTATTTTTGCGCTGTCATATATTCCAATATTTATATATGATAATATTTTTTTTCATTTCTGATGGTTGCATACTAAACTTCAGGCAATGACAAAAAAGGAGCCAAAAATGAGCTCTTAATCTTGAAAACTAAGTGTGCTGTGATTTTTTGAAAAAAAAAAAAAAAAAAAATTCACTTCGGTGCTAACTCCCGAACACCGCCGGCATATGAGAGACACTTTGGGAAATAGCGGCTCAGCGTTTAATTGTTAAACAGCAGTTAGCCCAAATCATGAACTTGTTGAAGAAGGCAACCTCTGCTTCCAAGACTTCTCAAGATGCTTTCTTGTTCTTGGTCACTTCAGAAAAGGAAGAGGTTGACCAAGAATCTGCATCTCCTTCGGCTTATGTGGCTGCCAAGTTTTGCCTGCTTTGAATTTTTTGATGAGGAATCAATCTGACAAAAGGACATGACTCCCCAACATTTATTTTCTTCATCCTCTAAAAAGTCATTCAAGGAGATGGGAGACTGGCATTCAGCCAAAAGAGAGCAAGGCAAAGCATCATTCACCTTTGCTCCCTCTTGGTTAATCTACAGGAAGTACTTATCTTATGTGACCAGCAATGCACCTTCTTTGGGAGTTGCTGCCTCCTCCCAAGGGGACTCCTCAAGTCTCTTCAACTCTTCTCTCTGTTCTGTATTGTCATCAGCAAAGTTCTGCATCGTTATCAGCAAAGGTAATGTTTCATTTTGGGAACTAGACCATCTAGTTAAGGATATTTTTAAGGTTTTTGAAGTCCTTACTTTTCTGGACTAAACTAGCAAGAGATATTGCTTCGGAAGTTGTGCTGTCATGTGCCAACGAAGCCATCAGAGATGGCTCTCTAGAACTTTCCACTGTTTACTTTTGGTGTGCTTAAGAAGAGAGAGCTCCAGTGCTCCTTTACTTCTAAGGGGGTCACCCAGACTCAGACATTGGTTTTGTTGTTCTCATTTCTGGACCAGCATCACCTATTTTCATCTGCATTTCAAGCCAGGATTCCTCACCCTTGCAGCAGCAGTCCTTTCCTGAAGGTAGAATTAGACCACAGTTCAGGACTTGTGCGAATGTCTGATTCTCGACCAGGTCCATTAAGGAGAGTTCTGCCAAGAAAGTGCCTTAAAAGTGAGAAGGAAGTCCTTCATGTTCCTGTAGTAACCACTCTTCTAGAGTTTGGGGAAAAGGTGTTAAGATAAGCGGAGCCTTGGATCATCCTTCTGAAGGAGGGCTACATCATCCCATTCCTGGAGAGTCCTCTGTTAGTTACTTCTCCCATCACATTGACAGCATACTCAATGGACTCCGAGAGACATTTGGTCCTTTTGGAGGAAGTTTCCTCTCATTCAGAAAGGGCCATAGAGGAATTAGAGAACACCAACACGGATAAGTTTTGTGCAACTTTGGAGAGCAAAGAGAGAAAGAAATTGGCCTGTAGTTACTTCAGTCTGCAGATACCCCATTCTTTGGGACAAGCACGGTGTTACTAAGCTTGCATTCATCTGCAAAGGTACTACATCAACATAAAAATCTTTAGGATGTACTAATCTTGGGAAATTTTGTGAGAATAGGTTCATATACACATTGACAAATAAGATAAAGGCTCTCATTACATGGGGATTTGGAGGCTACCTTTAACACCATTTTTATCATTTGTAATTTGGCGTAATTTCACTGTTAAAACTAATATTTATTCATCAGCAACTCATTTGTTTCCTCTTATCTTAATCCTACATCCAGGCGATTTCCATGCTCAGAATAGATGAGATACCATCTGGGGAACTCTATATCCATGCTCCACCGTGCCATACACAGCTTTTAGTCATGCTTCCAGGAATTTTGTGATTTCTTTGCTAATTTTGTCTATGTTAATCATTTTTATTTCTTGAAGATATTGAGGGGTTCAGTGTCTTCAAGTTGCTGTAGAAACCAAGAACTGTGTTGTCCATTTTGAAAAACAAAAACAAATACTTTTGGTTAAAACCAGCTAACCTTTACAGTGGCATATATTTGTCATTCTTTGTAGCATAATTTTGGCTCCCTTTTAGCTCCAGGCACAAACTTTTGATTGAGATTTAACCCTCAAGGCAGTTTTTCTCCATGAATAGGCATCTAACCAATCTTTCACAAATTAAAGCAAATTAAATTGAAGGGGTGCAATTGGCATAATGTCATCAGAGTCTCATAAGGTTAAATTTATTTGCATATTTTGGCATTGCTATTAGATTGTTACCAGACAAAAGGCAGGTGGCAGCAAGTGTTACTGATTGGGTATTACTGTACTCCATATTTTTAAAGTTTTTTGTGAGGGCAATTAGAAGTTTTCTGTAGTGTGTGTGTGCCACTCAAGTTCATCATCAGCATTTTTTAAGATGCCTGCCTCATTGCTTTGACTTTATCTCATTTCCTTCCTTTAGAATATTTTTTAAAAATTTTGAAAGATGCTTGTGTCAGAGATGGGTCTTCAATACTGGTAGCCTCTTAAGACTGTGTCCCTTGTTTCAAAATATGAATTACGTAATGGTATTCTTGGAAACTTTTACTTCTGTAAAAAAAGATAAATGAATTCTGTGGATTTATGAAATGTTTGTATGGCATTGTAAGTTAAGAAGTTTATCATTGGTCTAGGTCTCATGAAGAATATGCTGGTTGCTGAGCATAAATCCAGTATAGTTGTAACTGTTGAGCACTTGAAAAGGATTTTCTTTTCTTTCATATATGAGCTCTCCACATCTACCAGAAGAGGATGAGAGATGATACATGAATATGATCAATATTGTTTTTTATACACTGCATGCATGTTCAGTGCAGTATAATAATTATTTAGTATCTAGATCTGTTTAGAAAATGTCTGTCTGTTGATTGCCTATTAGACCTTAGTTGGTGTGTGGGGGCGGACATGTTGGAGGTCTCTCTCGCGTTTCTTTACAGAAAAGAAGGATTTTTCGCCCTTTGCGATTATACCTCTTATAGTAAGCATTGCATTAATAGTGTCTCCATGTAATACCCAGTGTGTAAGCTGGAGAGTGTTGTGCAATTGCAGATATACTAATATTCTTTCTGCTCCAATCAGTGCATTAGAAATCTTTCAAATCACAGCTACTTGAGGCCTATTGGTCCTGGGAAATGGGTAAAAGAATGCAGTGTATGTGTTACGGCTTGACCCTTCCTTTACCACATAAATGTCATCCGACCAACCTCCAACTGTTGTGCAAGTGACCCTGGCACCTACCAGTGCCTGTGCCCCACACACAAGTTCCGTACTTGTGAACAATTGTCTTTACTTTATACAATACCATTCGAACCATTCTGACGTCGAGTCCGCTATACAATCTGTCAGTGATGTCTTCTCTGATGAGGAAATTAACGTTGCATATACGAAATGCAAAGATCTGATACCAGAAAGCATTCTCAAGGGGCGATCCGCAAAAAACCTGTCCTCCCACAAGAAAATATCATATATATCACTAAGTGGCTAAGGACCTGCTCGGTGGAAATCTACGCCAGAGACCCTTACAATCTGCCTCCAAAGGGGAATGCTGACCTAAGCCTACCTGCAGTGTACCCACGGCAGAAAATGCCTTCCATACAGCAAAATCCCTCTCAGAAATAATTGGAAAAAACTAAAAAAAATCAAGGAGCAAATGATAAATTCTCAAGAATCTGGTACATGATTGAAGGACTACAGGAATCCCTAGACAGTCTTAAAACTGTGGAAACAAATAATCTTGCACGGATCTGGGATGCGATCAAGGGAGTGCAGGAATCAATAGACAATCGCACAGATAGCCACCAGACTCCTTTGAATGCAGCATGCAGTTTTCCCGCCTCCCAGCATCACGGGAGTGCCCCCATCACCTATAGACCATTCTGAGGGGACTGTTGGTCTCCCAACTTCTTCTCCCTCCCCAGTGCCTCCGGTGGAAGATAGATCTCCGGTGATGATCACCAGCCCTAGTGATTCTCCCCACCCTATCTCTCCCCCCAACCCCCCATCGTAGATGCAGATGAGAGTGATCATGAGGGGTCTGGCAGCTGGCAGATACAAACAAGCAGAAAGAAGAAAAGAACCTCTTGTTTGGCCGCTGGACCAGAGCCCAACATTAGTTTCACCTCGCCCGACACCTGAGAAGAGATGTAACATAGTAATTCACAATCTGCGCTCATCGGTGACGCTAAACACCATAGTGGATAGAGTCTAAGTTTCTCACTGGCTCTGACCCACTTATCTCTCACGAATTCCCATTCAAAAGTAAACATAAAGTGGCTTACAGGATTACCTACCTATTTCAACACCTCGACATTGTTAAAGGTGATAATTTTGGTCCTAATATACATAATAGTTTCAAGATATAACCTAATCTGGGACCAACCACCCCCAGGGGACTTACTGACACCCCAACCAGGGTCATTTCCACTGCAAGTGCCAGCCAACCGCCCACGGCGAGTGACTGCCCATTCATCTCCCATCTTTGAGTAGCCATGGATACATGAAACAATCTCTTGGAATATTTTTGGCCTCAAGCGGAACATTCCTCTCTTAAACATGTTCTGCAAAAACTTTAAAGGCATCATTGCATTGCAAGAAATGCTCCTCTGGCCACATGACCTTGTCATCTGCAATTCAATACATGACGTCTTCAGAACCTTCTCGACTTCTTCAATGCAAGTTACAGATCAAATCATAGCCGGTCGCCCGAAAGGGGCCTTTCTTTCCTGTGGCACAAATCCTTAGACAATATGATAAGGTGATGACCTACAGGAGTGACAGATTGCTGGGGCTTCAAGTGACAATAGGGAGCTTTAAAATCCTAATAATTAATGTTTATATGCTATGGGAAAATAACAATAATTTTGATCAATACAGCATGATCCTAGGGGAGTTACACTTACTGACACCCCAACCAGGGTCATTTCCACTGCAAGTGCCAGCCAACCGCCCACGGCGAGTGACTGCCCATTCATCTCCCATCTTTGAGTAGCCATGGATACATGAAACAATCTCTTGGAATATTTTTGGCCTCAAGCGGAACATTCCTCTCTTAAACATGTTCTGCAAAAACTTTAAAGGCATCATTGCATTGCAAGAAATGCTCCTTTGGCCACATGACCTTGTCATCTGCAATTCAATACATGACGACTTCAGAACCTTCTCGACTTCTTCAATGCAAGTTACAGATCAAATCATAGCCGGTCGCCCGAAAGGGGCCTTTCTTTCCTGTGGCACAAATCCTTAGACAATATGATAAGGTGATGACCTACAGGAGTGACAGATTGCTGGGGCTTCAAGTGACAATAGGGAGCTTTAAAATCCTAATAATTAATGTTTATATGCTATGGGAAAATAACAATAATTTTGATCAATACAGCATGATCCTAGGGGAGTTACACAGTATTATTCATGATTCTCCTGCTGATCATATTTGTATAATCGGGGACCGTAATTCTCACCCCACAAAACAATTTTATAATGAACTTACTCGCTTCTGTCAAAATCATGCTCTCCAAATTAGCAATGTAATGCTCCTCCCTCCCTCCTCCTATTTGTATGTACATAATAGAGCGGACGCAATTCCAACCTCCTGGCTGGACCACTGTATTACATCTCCACAACGTCATGATTCTATTATGACCTGCAATATTCGCTACGATCTTGCAACGGGCTGCGATCACATCCCATTACAGGTGTCATTCAGTAACCCATCCCTCCCTACCGTGAACCTCCTAACTGACCGCCCACCAGCGGTAAACTGGGATTTTAAAAACCAACAGAAACCCAGATACTTTAGGGCAACCACGGAAACCAGGTTGTGGTCAATAATTCAACTGGCAGACGCCTTACTTTGTTCTAACACAAATTGTAGAAATGACCACCACAAGATGGATCTGAATGAATTCTATCCTGACATAATCTCCTCTATGCTTGCTTTGGGCAGGCCTGTCTATAGATTTCGTTAAGGTAATTCTCGTAATATATACCTGGATGGAATGATGTGGTTAAAGATTTGTATACATACTCACGAGAAATTTGTTTACTGTGGAGGCAAAATGATAGCCCGAGGGAAGGACACTCTTCATTACTAATGAGACAGGCGAGAGCGCAGTTCAAACTTGCTCTTAAGCACTGCAGATTAAATGAAAAATAACTAATAGCTGATGCAATGTCTAGAAACTTAGAATCTGGTGATTGTCCTCGTCTTTGGAAAGATATACAGTCCTTAAATCCCAAAACTAAAAAGCTATCACGGAGAGTAGGGGAAGCAGTCGGAGACGAGGCTATCACAGGTATGTGGGGCGATCACTTCAACAATATCCTGAATTTCATAAATGATCAAGATTCCCGAAAGGATGTAGATAACCTCCTTACTGAATACATTCAATTTCATATTGCAGACCGTATTACGCCAGGTAACATCAGCGATGCTTTGAACAGCCTACCTAATAATAAATCACCCGGCTGTGATGGTCTTCCCGCAGAGGCTTTCAAATTCTGCCATCCGATAATTTACATTTTGCTAGCTGCCCTATTCAATGCATGCATTATTCACCATTTTCTTCCAGACTCCCTACTCTTAGTTCACCTGATACCATTAATCAAAAGCAAGCTAAAGGATGCAGCTGACCCTGGCAACTACCGGTCGATTGCAATCACAATGATCACATCGAAGATACTTGAGTTAGTTCATCTAGTGAGACTTCTCCCCTTTCTTCACACCACTGACAACCAGTTCGGGTTTAAAGCAAAGCACTCAACCGTGTCGACACCTGCATCTAAATACTGAAAGAATTGCTGAACTACTACCTATCATCAGCCTCTCCTGTTTTCCTTTGTTTTGTTGATATGAGAAAAGCATTTGACAGAGAAACTACCTAAAGCTGCATAAAAGGGACACATCCCTATATCTAATTAGCATTTTACATGGCTGGTTCTCCACACAGTAATTCTGTGTCAAATGGGGTAACATATTATCGTACACCTTCGGCCCCCTAAACGGGCTTCGGCAAGGGGGCATTCTCTCTCCATACTTGTTAAATACATACACAGATGCCTTGAATATCAAATTGAACTCATTCCCGATTCGATGCACTGTCAGTGAAACGACTATAAATAACCTATGTTACCCCGACGATATGGTTCTGATTTCCCCATCAGTGCAAGGTCTCCAACGGCTCATTGACACTTGCCGCCAGTATGCAGAGGAATTTGATATAATTTACAATGAAACCAAGGCCCAGTGCATGTTGCTGCTCCCGAGATCGCTTAAGCATATTGCAGAGCCACAAATTTTCCTCAGAAACCATCGGCTGGAATTTCTACACGAATTTCCATATTTGGGTCACATTATCACCGACGACCTAAAAGATATGGCAGACATTGAACAGAGGCAACATGATTGCAAGGAGGTTTGCCTTCTGTCACTGAGACGTGAAACTACTGCTCTTTTGCTTGTACTGCTACAGTATCTATGGGTGTTCCTTCTGGATGAACTGTACCTGAGAGACCATGAGATGTATCACTGTTGTGCACAATGACATTTTGAGACGCCTCACAAGCACTCCCTGCTACCACTCCACCACACAGATGTTCATAGAAAACCACCTGGACAATTTAAAAATCATTGTAAGGCGAACAATGTCCAGTCTGGTAACCCGAGTGAGAAGCAGCAGCAACTTGCTCATACAAAGCATCCTAAGGAATGAAGCAAGAAGATCTAAATTGTGGGAAAGATGGGAAAATGAGGCCTTTGTTCCTGAAAGGGCTTAATATTGGCAAGATGTCATCTGGAGATTCTGTCATTATTATTAGTATATTTATTGCTGATATTTTACTTTTTCATTATTACTGTGAATACTATTAAGTTAAAGTATTTTTTACATTCAATTTTTGTATTTAGCCGTCTGGACCTGACTACTGTAACCACCTAAGGTCTCTAGATGAAATTTAAGCTATATAATCTGTGCACTAACTGTTATAACTCTCAATGCATTTTTTTCTCACCAGTTATTACCAGTATTATGATTACTATCTTTTATGCTACCTCAGCTATTTTGTGGATAAGCACCAATTATTCATTTTTTTATCATGTTGTCTAGTGTATCTAGATTGTGTGTGTTACAGTCTGTATTTTGTATATTCCATGTAGTATATGGCCCTGAGCTGAAATAAAGGATATTATTATTCAAGTGGTTTATGCAGGTAGGTCTGCATTCTAGTTTTCTATTGCTCTTTTATGATGTCATTCTCATTCCTAATCTGATTGGTCCAAAATAGCATATGTAGAATTATTGTTTGCATGCAATGAAGTAGTTTTGAGGTTAATTTGTAAATGTAAAATTTCTTGAATTTGCAAATGTAAAAAATTTTTAAGTTATTATTGACAGGAATGTCCATTACTTAAGAAATATATATTTATTACAAATTTGTACAAATAAAAGTAATTTTTTATTACATATTGCCATCTCTCTAGTTCGCAGCGAATTGAAGAAAGATAAGCGAACCATTGAAGAAACACTTGCTGACATACGAGCCAAGAAGCTGAAACGTGACCATAATGAAGCAGCTGATGAGGAAAAAGATGATAATGGCCAGGATGCAAGTACAAATCAGCCGTAACCATTTTTCTCTTTTTAAAAAGGTTACATTCATATTAATTATTAAAATCACCTTGAATTCATTTGCTAAAGTTTACTTGAAAATACCTTGTACCTCTCCCCGTGATAGATATTTTGTTGTCAAAGACCAAAGAAACTATCATGAAGCATAGAAGGGTTTAGTCGGTTACATGGATGAATCCTCATATACAGTAAAGATATGCTAATTCAGCATAGAAGCCCCCCCCCCTTTTTTTTTTTTTTTTTTTTTTTTTGCCCAGTGGGTATGAAACCTCATTATGTATTAAGTATTTAGTCTCTAAGACAAGTTACTGAAATTCAAATGGTTATTATTTTTACAAGAAATGTGATTGTCTGGGAACATTTGTTATTGTCTGTTTTGCAAAATGGAAATTCAGATTTGGCAGATTTTGATAAACTAATTTCCTGTTACCTACCTCTTATAATTCAGTTTCAGACAAAAAGTCAGTTTATGTAGAGATTCTGTAATAAGTCTGAAAATGTTTCTTTGGCGTGTATGTATGCACATACTAATGCAACCATTCTTAATACAGGTTAACTTGGTATCTTTGCTTGTTACATAGACAGACGAAAGAATGTAGACTTATGCTACAGCAGCAAAGCCCCATTTGACTAAACACCAATGGAAATTAATTTTTATTGTCATTCTTGTGTGTATTTGTATTTTATGTACAGTCAACCCCTGGGATTCTTAGGGGATAAGGAACACAACCCCCCACAAGTAGCTAAAGTCTGCAAATACTGGACACCCCTCAAAAAATGCTTATAACCACCAATTTTGAGAGTTCAAAAACCAAAATAAAAACTAAAAATGCTTATATACTTGCCTGTTTTAATGTTTTATCATGAAAAATGTATTTTTTCTTGAAATTAATATAAAAATACAGTAATTGTAATGAATATTTTGCTATGAAAAATTCTCCAAATAGGCAAATTTTCCACAAATAATCTGGATATATGTTCCACAGAAAAATCTGTGAATAGGTGAAGCAGCAAATCTGGAAATGTGAATAACCAGGGGTCGACTGTAGCCACTAGTAATGCATTTCAGTATTTAAGAAATTTATAAGTGCTTCATGTTTGTTGGTCTCCGGGAGGCTAATTCCCCCAAGATAATGAGATGGAGATGAATAAATACAACCATACATTGTGGATATACTATCTACTGATTTGGTGGTTGGCTACTGTAAAATACACAAGCACAAAAACAGTTGGGAAGACATAAAATCATGAAGAAAAGGCATAGCTGAAACCTTGACTAGTTGGAAATTTAGGCAGTATTTGTACACGCCGAGGAGAATTGAGGGAAATTAGGATATGTTAACTCTGTAAAGATAACTCCTGACAAAAGGACTGTTGATGATAGAAACACATTTATTGAAGCCATGTGAAATGTTGACTTTTTAATGTTGTGCTCTATTATAATTTTGTCTGCCAGTTCCATTTTCATAGCTCTTAAGAGATAATTTTGTACTCTGTGAGTGGCTGAAGATGCCAGTTCCAAAATCATCTTGTGGTGTCATTAATTACATTTACTGCTAATTTTACGTACTCGTTTTTAGTGAAGGCATATTGTTGAATATCCTGATTGAATAAAAATACCTTAATTCCTGTGACTCATATCTTGAACTTATTTTTGTTCCATTCACTTTGTACAGATAGATTTTTGCCACCTTCGCTCGCCAACCTCAGCATTTTACAAGAAAAATATTCATGTAGATCAGAATATGGCTAATTAGATATATTTTATTTCATAAAATTCTCATGATGCTAAATATTTTCATAATTACTTAAGTAAAGACTAATACACGTGCTGCCTACTATATTACTGAAATACAGATTGATGCATGTGCTACCTACTAAAAGGGCAAGAACTTATGATGCAAAAAATGTGTACTGTAACAGAAAATTCTACAGACATCAGCAGAACAAATAATTTAGATAAATTTTTCTTCAAAATTCAAAAGGAAACTACTTACTACACTGCTATATCCCACTTGGAGAAAAACATAAAGTATTTGAAATTATTAAACAAATTCATTGGCTAGATTTTATTTATTATGTTATTATTATTAGCATTAGCAAACATGGTACAATGCCATAGTTAAACCTGGTGAAGACTTAATCACTTTTAGGTTAAAGACCAATATCATTAGCTTTTTATTTATGTGAGTTAAGGAAGAAATAGAAAATGTGTAACTTACGTGGTGTATCCAGATTTGTAATACCCTCACTCCAGTGCAGGTTTGATCTCAGTGTAACACAAGAACCATCACTTTTGCTATGAGTAAAAGGATTAGTGTTGATATGGCCAGCAGCAAAAAAAAAAAATTTAGTGCCAACAAGTTATATAGTGTGTTTGTCATGAATCCAATATTTTGTCATGCTTTAATGGGGTTTTCTATTGATATACCAATTTTGATATATGTTTTTTTCAGATTCTATACTTTACGTCTGACAAGTGGCAAAACCCTGAATCATGAGCTCCCTTAAATCTGCTGTAACAAAGATAGATAGCTGGGCTTTAACAGGGCCATTGCAATTCTCTTTATAAATAAAGTTTTTTTTTTTTTATAAATTTACCAGAATAAAGAAAGAAGTTGAAACTAAATTTGAGAGCTTGTATTGCACTCATAAACAAAGGACATATACCCCAAGTTTAATAGATAGTTGTTTTCATACAACATTGTGTGCTAACAGGATAAGTAATGTTAGCAATCTACCAGAGGAAACCAAAACTTTGTATCTGCAACAAACTAGATTCCGATTGTAATGAATGACTCAGAACATGAGCAGGAGATTTGAAGTGTTCTCTAAGCAAATTTAAATTGGTTAGCCACCCACATCCTTAATCCATAATCCAATAACTCTTAAAAGTAGCTGTGAAGATGGAAACAAGTGTCTTTGATGTCATGATAATTATTATAGTATCATTATTTTCATAAATAATTACTATTCACCACCATCTCATTAGAGCTTGTCAACTCATTGAGGCTCTGAAGTAAAAATATCAGCCTTTCATCAAGAAAATATGTACTATTTGTAAAACATTGTGTTTACATATTAGAACATCATAAGAAGAATATAAAAGATTAAAGCAAATGAAGATGCAGATAAATTGTCCAAGTCTGCAGAATTTATGACTAGATCTTGCAAGAAATTTTATACGTATATGATTGCAACATTGCTGAAGTCCATGGTAATGAATAAATGGCAGGCTTTTTAGAATTATGTAATAAATTTCTAATGAAATTAGATTAAACCCACAGGAGTTGCAGCAGTTGTCAATGAATTTATATTATCTTACCTGAGAATTGGGTACACCTGTTAAATAACTTAATGGTCATCAGTAATGACTCAGTTCCAGTGTGTAGAGAATGTAATCCAACATAATAAAACATTTTCTGTGAGTATTCAGATTTCAGTCAACAGCAAATGTCAAGTAATAGACTCACATACCATAAGGAAATTACATATGTCAAAATCTTCAACATTTTCTGTTTATTTGTGCAAAGCTGTAATTGATTGCATGAAGTAGCTGCCCTATTGATAGTTGATATTTGTAAACTGTCTTTTACAACTGTGTACTAGTAGTTTTATTAGTACAGGTGGTGTAGCTGGGAAAGGTTTGGTTAGGTAGTAACCATATAGTTATGTCTTCAATTACTACTCTTTAGTACATAATGTGCATCATTCATGAATTTGTGAATATACTGAAGAAGAAATTCAGATGTGCAGAGTGTAAGCAAGGCATTTAAATGATGCCCGATGTAAGCCAAAATTCCTTTAAGTGAAGGGTTGCTGACTAGACTTTCACCTAATCACACAAATATTTCTGTGGCCTTCAAATTTGTCCCAGGTTTCGTAGTCAAGACTCAAAATTTCCAGTTCATGATGGCAAATTTGTCTCTTTTTCATTCTTCTTAATTGTTGGACAGTGATCCATAGGAGTTTTTGCCTTGACCTGTCAGAGCTCTGCCCGCTGTCTAAAGGGTTCTCCACCTAAGGTGTAGGTGTCGTAGACTTTGTGTTAGCCCCAGTTGGTTCAGAATGGAGTTTCCAAGATCTGCTTTCATTCTGGCTGCATGAGGTGATTAGCATGCATACTCCTCATCGGATAGTTCTGTCACAGAGTCTGTGCAGGCTAGAGCAGAGGAATGAGTTCTCTCTGGCAATTAAGAACTTGTCTGTTCATAAGGTTTTGAATGCTGGTTCTTGGCTTCAGCAGACCACGTTCACTTCCATTTCCTGAAGGACATTGCCCACATGACCTAGGACACTTCTTTGGGTCCAGTGGTGGCTGCCCATCAAGTTATGCAGCTCATCCAGTGCCCCCAACGGGTCAGTTTGTATCTTACCTAAGATGATTTTGTTGGAGAGAGATTGAGGCTCCTTTCTCTTTTTTCCTTTCTTCTTACTGCAGGCAGGTTGAAGAATATGATGCATCTTAAGCTGGAACTGGTGAGTGTGGCAGCCGTACTGGTTGCAGTTATTTGGTTTGTTCCTGTACAATAAACAAATCTGCTTCTCAGTAGCACTTACTCCTCTCTCTAACAAGGGGAGAGATGTGTAGTAACAAATCCCTGTGGCCTATGTGGTTTGTTGCTTGAATAGGCAGAGTTCTTTTTACCTTCCACGAATGCAATGAATCTGGACATGTCTCATTGTGTTTAATCCGAGAAGGATGAGTTCCCTTCTGTAGAAATCAATCTTCTAGGAAGGGTGGTTAAGTGGGCTGAATCTCCAGCTGGTTTAGGGTACTTGTACCTCCCTCCAAGTATAAGTCTATCCTATTGTTAAAACTGAAGGTTTGTTCTGCGTATGAACAAGTGACAAATTATATAATCAATTTGCATTTTTCATAGCTAACAAATCTGAGGTCTTATCGTTAACTGCCCACCTCTAGCTGCCCCTCTCATATCCTGGATTGGAAGAAAGACTGGTGCGTCACAAGGTTCCAAGCATGGTCAGTGACCAACATCCATCTCATATATGCAGGAGTTGCTAGATGCCAGATTCCTTGCTTTACAATCTTTGATGGCTTTTAACTAGTTTCCAGCTGGCGCTAGAAGAATTATCCTATTGTTAAGACCAAAGGTTTATTAGCTATGAAAAATACAAATATATTAAAAAATTTGTCATTTTTAATGAAAATTAAAATAGTTCTAATTATGACCAAACTATTTTAGAATGTCAATTGCCAATGTATTAGCATACCACACAGCTAAAGTTCCTAATAATGTATTTATTATAACTGATAATTTAAAGTTTCAGTGTATTAAAGAATTCTTTGTGGAAGAGAGTTTTTTATAACTAGTAGTTGTTTATGTATTATGTCCTTTTAATTCAGTTTTACTTTTGTAAGTGCTATATGCTTATGGTGCATTAGCTTATACAGGCATACAGTTGAAAAAACTGGATGCACTGTATGGGCAGTGCTTCGTCTGCACTGAACAAAGTTTGTGGATTTGTTTTGCTTATTTGAGAATATGGCTTCTTGAAGAATTAAGGTAAGCTTAAATTTTTTTTTGTTCACGAAACTTACCTGTCAGATATATATATAGCTGTATTTTCCGAAGTCCGACAGAAATTAAAAAACATACGACACACGTAGTGGGAGTCAGGTGGTTAGTACCCATTCCCGCTGCTGGGAGGCGGGTATCAGGAACCATTCCCATTTTCTATTCATAATTTTTCTGTCGCCGGTGTTGTAAACAGTTTTCAGCACCTCCGTCTTGAATTTAGGAAACTTGGCTACTATAAGTACCCCTTTTTGATTTTTTGGTATCTTGACTTTTGGATCGGTGGCTAGGCACACGTTAATTGTGGATTTGATTGATTTTGGCTTGATTTCTCTTTAAATAAGATGTCTGGTTTTAGTTCGGCTAGCGCCAGGTTTTGTACCAAGAGTGATTGTCGAGGTAGGCTACTGAAAGCATCAGTAGACCCTCATACTTTGTGTAAGAGTTGCAGGGAGCATGATTGTATGTATGAAAGTTGCTGCAAGGAATGTGAGTGTCTTTCTGATTCTGGATGGAGAGCGTATGAGTCCTATCTTCGTAAGCTTGAACGGGATAGGTTAAGGAGGTCTTCCTCCAGGAGCGTTTCAGGTAAACGTCAGGAAGTTCATGTTTCTCCTACTAACCCTCCTTTAATCACTACTCCTAACCCTGTAGTGTTGCCTTCGGGCCCTGAAACAGTGTCTGTGGAGGGTAATACCCTTACGCTTATCTTAGAGTCGATTCGTAATTTAGAATCTAAAGTGCTCGCCTTAGAAGGCAAAAGTGAAGGTGCAAAGTTGCAGTGACAGTGCTCCTTCGTTGGAGGGTGCGTCAGATCGGCCCCATTTCGCCTCTAGGCCTAGACCGCTGCCGGACTCCCAGGTTTCAGGGCGAGGGGCATGTCGAAAGCCGCAGGAGGGTTACGGGGAACGCCCACCGATCTGACGTGCCTTCGGCAGTATCTGTTGACGCTACCCAGACTGCCAAGGAGCGTGCGCGTGCACGTCTCCTCAAAGAGTGTTTCTCTTCTTCATAGGCTTCCTCCCCGCACAAGGGGTGGAGCTCTCAGTCTGTTTCACGCCCGCTGAAAAGGAGCGTTGGTGATCGTGACGCTTCACGTCCAGTTTTTGCTCTCGAGCGGCGATCTTCGCCTGAGAGTATGTTCGCAGCCTTCCTGCCACAGAAGAAACGTAAGGAGTCATTGGATGATGACTTTGTTGAGCGCCCCAGTCGCTCCCGAGCGCGTTCAACGGCAGTTCCTGGGAGAAGGAAGAAGGCGTCCCCTCGCCCCTCGCCTTCTCACAGGATCAGCCCGTCACCTGACAAGGAATCCTCTCCTACTGAGAAGATCCTGCGCTCTTTGCAGCAACAACTTGCTGATGCTCTTTCTAAGAGAGGGACGCAACCACGTCCCCGGAGAAAGGATGACCGTCTACCTGTGAAGAGATCTAGAAGGTCTCCCTCTCCTTCTCCTCGCTCGTCTATCTCTCCACTTTCTTCGCCTGCTAGAGTTCGTGCGACTCCCCAGCGGCTCTCTAGAGGACGTGAAGAGGAATTTACACGCTCTGCGCATGAAGCCGGAATTTACACGCTCTGCGATGAAGCGGTATTACCCGCTCGTAAACTTGCGGAGCGAGATCTCGATATTTGCGTTGACGCTTCGGTGCAAGTTCAGGATCTTGACGCTCGGTCGGAAGCCAAGCGAGCGCCAGTGGCATCTAAGAGTGCACCGGCGGAAGCAGAGCGCGCGCGAGATGTTAAGCGCGCTTTAGTGAACGTCATACGCACGCCAGTGGACGCCAAGCGTGCGCCAGCGGACGCCAGCAGCGCGCGACCAAGGGTGGACGCCAAATCCCGCGGCTAGTAGCAGCCAGGCGAGCCGCCAGTGGATGCCAGTGTACGCCAGTGGACGACCCAAGTGTGCGCCAGCGGACGCTCGGGTGGACGAGGATGTGGATTTTCGTCGTCACCCACCTGTTTTTGATGAGACTTTGCAAGTTACTTCGGGTCTTAGAGAGACAACCGGAGTTTCTATTAAGGAGTCAGCTTTGCCTTCCACTTCACAGCAACGCTCCTCTTGGAAACTTAGACCAGATAGTCTTAGTTCAGCCTTACTTCCTCCGACTTCACCTGTGTCGGAAGCAGAGGTTAGCGACGCTTCGGTTTGAAGTTGATGATGAGAAACCTTTGGCGGCGGTCTCTTCTGACTACCAGGTATTGACCCGCCTTCTTCAATCGGAGTTTGGAGATACTTTTCATCCGGAAGCTCCTCGCTCTCCTCCCTCGCAACTTTCTTCTTCCAAGATCAACAAGGTCTCGGCATTTGTCAGAATGAAGAAGTCCCTTTCGACTAAGAGGGCTCTTCGTAAAGTCCATGACTGGATGGAGAAAAGGAAGTCTCAGGGAAAGACTTCTTTTGCCCTGCCACCTTCGAGACTTAGTGGGAAAGCTGGCATTTGGTACGAGACGGGAGAAGACGTAGGTATTAGACTTCCCTCGTCAGCCCAAGGAGACTTCGCAAGCATTGTGGATGCCTCGAGGAGGTCTCACCTGTCCTCTTCGAAAGTTTCCTGGTCTACTACGGAAATTGACCACCACCTTAAAGGCCTCTTTCGGACGTTAGAGGTCTTTAACTTTCTAGATTGGTGTCTGGGAGTTCTGGATGCCAAGTCTAGGAGTTCCGACTCGATTAGTCTGGGGGAGCTGTCCAGCGTAATGTCGTGTATGGACAAGGCCATCAGAGATGGTTCGGAGGAGCTTACAGCTCACTTTTGCACAGGGCTCTTGCAATTTTACAGCTAAATCTGTCTCTCCGTCACAAAAGGCAGATTTGCTCTTCGCTCCTTTTTCGGATCATCTCTTCCCCCAGGCTATGGTAAAAGACATTGCTACCAGCCTACAGGAGAAGGCCACGCAAGATCTCCTCGCATAATCTTCAAGGAGACCTGCGGTTCCTTCGTCCTCGGGAGTTTCGATTCTCAAGAAATCGAAGCCCTTTCGAGGTAGTTCTTCCTCGAGACCAGCCCCTCAAGGAAGAGGCACTTCCAGAGGCAGAGCCACTGCGCTTGCCAAGAACAAGAAGTGAAACAGAAGTCCTTCAGTCACCGGTTGGAGCCAGGCTTCAGCTTTTTGCGCAAGCCTGGGAAGAGAGAGGTGGGGACAAAATGGTCCTTGGACATCTTAAAGAAAGGTTACCGGATCCCGTTCCTGAAACCACCCCCGCTGTCTACGACACCCAGGGACATGTCACCTTCTTATCGGGGAGAAAAGCAACAAGTGCTTTACGATCTGCTAGATCAGATGATCGTGAAACACGCCGTAGAACAGGTCTCTGACCTGAATTCCCCCGGATTTTACAACAGACGGTTCCTGGTGCCAAAGCAGTCGGGGGAATGGCGACCGGTACTCGATGTCAGCAACCTGAACCTCTTTGTCGTCAAGCAGAGGTTCAAGATGGAGACACCTCAGTCAGTGATGGGAACCTTAAGACCGGGGGATTGGATGGCTTCACTAGATCTCCAGGACGCGTATTTCCACGTCCCCATCCACCCCCAGTCGAGGAAATGCCTGCGGTTTGTCCTGAAAGGAAAAGTGTTTCAATTCAGGGCTCTCTGCTTCGGACTCAGCACTGCTCCGATGGTATTCACCCTACTGATGAAGAACATTGCGAGGTGGCTTCATCTTTCCAAAGTCAGGATCTCTCTCTACCTGGACGACTGGCTCGTAGGAGCCTCCTCGAAAGACCGGTGTCTGGAGGACCTTCACACGACCTTGTCTTTAACGAAGTCCCTGGGGCTTCTGGTGAACCTCGAAAAGTCACATCTGACCCCTTCTCAGTCTTTAGTCTATCTGGGGATTCAGATGGACTCAGTGGCTTTTCGGGCTTTTCCGTCCCAGGGGCGACAACTAGATTGCCTAAGCAAAGTGTCAACCTTTCTGGGGAAAGAATCATGCTCGGTGAGGGAATGGATGAGTCTGCTGGGGACCATTTCCTCACTGGAGAAGTTTGTTTCCCTAGGGAGGTTGCACCTCAGACCTCTTCAATTCTTCCTGTCGGACAATTGGAAGCACCAAAACAATTTGGAATCGATTCTGGTGTTATCGGAAGAGGTAAAGGAACATCTAAGATGGTGGACCGACCCTTTGAAGCTCGCAGAGGGTCTTTCCCTCAAGCTTCAGAGCCCCGACCTAGTGTTGTTTTCCGACGCGCCTTCCGCGGGGTGGGGAGCAACACTGGGGGGGGAGGAACCCGTGTCAGGCACCTGGAGAGGGGAACAGGTGTCCTGGCACATAAACCTCAAGGAGCTGGCAGCAGTTCATCTGGCGCTCCAGTTCTTTCAGGACGAAGTCTCCGGCAATGTGGTGCAGATCAACTCGGACAACACCACAGCCCTGGCATACCTCAAGAAACAGGGAGGAACCCACTCTCGATCCCTGTTCTTCCTTGCAAAAGAGATCCTGTTATGGGCGAAGGCACACGACGTCTCTATCCTGACGAGATTCGTTTCAGGAGTAGAAAACGTCCGTGCAGATCTGCTCAGTCGGCAAGGTCAACTTCTGCCGACGGAGTGGACCCTTCATCAGGAAGTATGCCAGAGGTTGTGGAAGTTATGGGGATGTCCTCTCGTAGACATCTTCGCAACTTCCAGGACAACGAGACTCCCGCAGTACTGCTCACCAGTTCTAGACCCAGGAGCAGTAGCAGTAGACGCCCTTCTTTGGGACTGGACGGGACTAGACGTATATGCCTTTCCCCCGTTCGAGATCCTAGGGGAAGTAATAAGGAAATTCGCGGCATCAGAGGGAGCGAGGATGACTCTCATCGCCCCCTTCTGGCCAGCGACCGACTGGTTCACAGAGGTCATGTCTTTTCTAGTAGACTTTCCGAGGACTCTGCCTCCAAGGATAGATCTACTCAAACAGCCCCACTTCGAGAGGTATCACAAAAACCTCCCCGCTCTGAGTCTGACTGCGTTCAGACTATCCAGAAGTTGGCCAGAGCGAGGGGTTTTTCAAGACCTGTGGCTAAAGTGATCGCAACGGCAAGGAGACCTTCTTCTATTGCCGTATACCAATCCATGTGGGCTGTTTTTTGGAGCTGGTGCAGGAAGAAAGGCATTTCCTCCACCTCTACCTCTGTGAGCCAGATTGCAGACTTCCTTCTCTACTTGAGGAATGAAGTTCGCTTAGCGGTGCCTACGATAAAAGGCTACAGAAGTGTGCTTTCTGTAGTCTTTAGGCATAGAGGGCTCTGGACTTAGCCAATAACAGAGACCTTCATGATCTCCTGAAGTCTTTCGAGACTTCGAAGGTATCTCAACCAAGAGTTCCTTCTTGGAACTTAGACATTGTTCTAAAGTTTTTGATGTCCAGTGATTTTGAACCGCTCAACTTAGCTTCGCTTAGAAACCTTACAAGGAAGACACTTTTTCTAACTGCTCTGGCGACGGCGAAGAGAGTTAGTGAGATCCAGGCAATAAGCAAGCATGTTGGGTTTAAGAACTCTGATGCAGTTTGTTCTTTAAGCCCTATGTTCTTAGCAAAGAACGAAAATCCTTCCAACCCTTGGCCCAAGACATTTGAAATCAAGGGTTTGACAGAGATCGTGGGTAGTGAGCCAGAGAGAGTCCTGTGCCCTGTCAGGGCTCTCAAATTCTATTTAGACAGAACGAAGGACTGTAGAGGACCTTCGGGCAACTTGTGGTGCTCTGTTAAGAAGCCTGATCTTCCCATGTCAAAGAACGCGCTTTCTTTCTTCTTGAGAGACACCATTAAGGAAGCTCATTCCACATGTAGTGATAGTGACATGAAGCTTTTAAAAGTGAATGCCCACGAGGTGAGGGCTATTTCGACCTCGATAGCCTTTCACAGAAATATGGCACTCAGTGACATTTTGAGTGCCACATATTGGCGGAGCAACTTGGTGTTCGCTTCACACTACCTGCGGGAGGTGAAAGCGACATACGAACATTGCTCGTCGCTTGGACCATACGTCGCTGCAGACACTGTTTTGGGGGCAGGAGGTAGCACTCATCCTTTCCTTTAGTGGTTAGGTGAGCTTTTAATTGTGTGTGTTTTTTGGTTGTGGGGTCGACCGCCCGAGGCGGATCTCCCTTCTTTAGTCTAGTTTAGTGGGATACCTTTGGTAGACTAGGCCAGGTGGTTTTTTACTTCGTTGCCCTCATTGTATGGTCAATGGTCAAGTCACATCGTGGTCACACCCCCGTTGACAGATCATCTTGAGTGCACCAGCTTATAGGTCTCTACCTCGCTGGCAACTCTAGTAGCACAAGCAAGACTTAGGTGTAACCACGAAGCCAGCTAAGCTAACAGGTAAGGAACCAAGATATCAATTATCTGCATGTATATGTTTCCTAAAATTCTATTCTGTCTCTTCCCACCACCAAAGGTGGGATTCAGCTATATATATATCTGACAGGTAAGTTTCGTGAACAAAATGATATTGTAATGATACAATAAAGTTTGTTCATACTTACCTGGCAGATATATATATAGCTGTATTTTCCGAAGTCCGACAGAAATTAAAAAACTTACGACACACGTAGTGGGAGTCAGGTGGTTAGTACCCATTCCTGCCGCTGGGAGGCGGGTATCAGGAACCATTCCCATTTTCTATTCATAATTTTATTTCCACTGTCTCCTGAGGGGAGGTGGGTGGGTACTTAAATTATATATATCTGCCAGGTAAGTATGAACAAACTTTATTGTATCATTACAATATCATTTTTCGAAATGTTTTCTTTCTGAGAAATCGTCCTTAGTGAAAAACAACCTTGTAGTGAACTCCTTTTAATTTTTGTCCAAATACTTTCAATGCAATTTTAAATGATTTTTAGTTGTTTGATCTCAACCCAGTTAATCATATACGTGCTAGTATGTAGTCTTCTCTTGAGGTATCCTGAGACTCAACAGATTATATCTAACCAACAGACCATGAGGTGCCCATCAATCAACAATCAACCTTCCTCATTTTTTATGTTTGGGCAGCATTATTAATAGCTTTGTTCAGAATTCCCTTTGCTCATTTCTTTGGTGCAGGATAGCCATTGTCTGGGGGTTGATTCTAACCAGATCTCATTTTTCATTGGCTAATAAATCTTACTTTTCCTTGCTTTTGGTCGCTTATTATACAATATCAAACCCTCCATTCAGTAGCATATGCTCCACTCCTTGGCAAGGAGGAGTTGGGAATAGTACAAACCCTGATGTATTGATTTGCTTTTGGACAGTCAAAGTTTCTCTTTGGTTCCCTATACAATGGTTCTCCCATATATCATTGTACGTCACTCAGGATGTGGTTAGATATCAATTTATCTAGCTTCTCAGTGGACTTCAGTCCCTCTCCAGAAGTCATTTCTTCTGGAAGCTGGACTGGTGGGTAGGCCCCCTGCTGGTTTAGGATGTCTTGTACCTCCCTCCAAGTATGAGTCTACCCTATTGTTAAGACCAAAGGTTTGTTCGCGTATGAACAAATAAAAATTTTTTTAAAGACAATTTGTATTTTTCATAGCTGCAAACCTGAGGTCTTAAGTTATACTGCTTGCCTCTAGCCGCCCCTCTGTGTCTTAAGACATCCTTTGGGAAAGACTGACGTGTTGGCATAGGTAAGATGTCCTTGACCGCTCTTCACCAAATCTACGTATCCATTGCCAGATATCACAAGATTCCTTGCTTTCATCTGTTATTTTTTAACCGGATCCAGCTAGGCGCTAGAAATTATCCTATTGTTGAGACCGAAGGTTTGTAGCTATGAAAAATACAAATTGTCTTAGAAAATTTGTCATTTTTCAGTTGTTAGCTTTCCTGACGTGCTGTTTTCATAATTCACATAACTGAAAGTTACACATTTATTTATTTATCCCAAGAATTACGGTTCTTTACTCTAGTTAGTGATTGTCTCCATTGTGTTTTTCAGTGTTATCAAGGTTTTGCAATTAACGTATGTTCTTAAACTTGAGGAGTTAATTTTTAGTGGTAAGTTTTCACCACACACTACCTAATGAATATTGAACTTGTGCTACTCAGAGGTAGGTTTTCATTCCCACTAACCTCTTTTGAACAGTTAATAAAGGGTAAGTTGACGGTCATTACTTCTTCACAACATATTTTATTATTTGATAGTAGTTTTTAAAATGTTTTAGCCAAATTTGAATTTTGTATATTTTTGGGTGCAACCTTCTTAGCATTAATAACAGTTTTGCTTTCATTAGGTAAGTTACTTGGATGTTGTATTCATTTTGGTGATTTTAGTAAGTGTATCTGTACCTAATGAGTAATCCACATAAAACTTCTCCTGAATGCTCTGAGTGTAAAGTAATGATGATAAACATTTGTTGTGCAAATGCCCAAAGTATAATCAGCAGTGGTTATCAATTTTTGGAAATTTATCAATCTGAAATTTTTTCAGAAACTTCAACAATCCAACTATATAAACTTTTTGAAAAAATTGTAATTTAATTGACAAAATAAAAAAAATAACTTGAGTAAAAACAAATCCTTCAGACCAGCCCAGTGAAAATTGATTATCAGTTTAGTGGTCTGGTAAAACTATGGCTATAATAATTACCCATAATTTTTACCTGATTCAATAACAATAATTATCCATTTTTTTCTGATTCTATTTTTTTCAGTGGGTTTAGCAGTATGTAATTATACAACCAGTTACACAACCAGCAGGCATACTTTTCCAGGAAGATGACTTGTGAGTCAGAATGATTAGGGAGTACTGTTGAAGATGTGACTGCTTCATTTATGTCAGTATCTTCGCTTCCCATGTTTGCAGTGGAGTCCTACTCTTCTCTATGATAACACTCCAACAGCCCTGTCCAGTTGTGACCTGCCTGCTTGACTCCAGCCCTGGCTTCCAACCATCCAGCTGGTATATCCATTGCCAATGTAGACCCATACCGGATATGCCAAAATAAGACTGTTTTCTTTGGTATCAGATCTGATTCACCTGCTGTATATACAGTTGATTGGTATGGCACCTCCACCGTACCACCCCCTGAGTTGTCCAGACTTTCAGAGATTTAGCCATAGATGTTTGCCATTTTATGTCAGCCTGACTCCAGTCATGTTTTATTCAGTGGTCCCCAGTCAGCTGATACTTTGGATCTTGAGGAGAAGCATGTATATTGATACATGCTTCTCCTCAGACTTCATCCAGGTGATATTTTCAGGGAAGATAAATGGCTGCCAAGATGTCAGCTGTAATTGCTTTCATGGTAGGAGCTTTCCTCAGAAATGAAAATGACTTTGCTGTGAGCGGGACAGTAGCTACAACAGTATCAGTGACTATGACTGTCTTTCTTCACATAGGTAGAGGAGTAGAAATTTATTTGAGTAGTAGTGCATGTGACTGCAAGTTCCAATTTTCACAGCCATTGGCCTGATGTGCTTCCCAGAGAGGAGGGATGATAATGACCATGACCTTTCAGATGCCCACCTGAAGGAAACTATTGCCAATAAATTCCTATTAATTTCTTTGTTTTCTGATAAGCACTAGAGGAAGCCATTCGGTAGCAGTCAGACAGGACTTCTCAAAGCAGAGTGATTAAATGATTGTATTCCATTTCTTTATACCCACATACACCTGCTCAGGTGAAGCTTACTGTGAGTTCCTTCTTTCAGAGATGGTCATGAACTCTAGCTGAGGAGAAGCTTTCAAGCACCACATCTCATTTATTGTTGTCTTCCATTGATATCTTGTCAGCAGCTGTTACAGGAGTATCGAGATGGACAATGAGGAGGTGCTCACTGTTGCCAGAGACTATTTTAGCACCTGTGACCCCAGACAGTAAGGCCAATGAGTTTCCAACCTCCCTCCCCAAAGATCCCCTGAACCTTGGCAGAGAGGATTTGCTTAATTAGGACATGGGACCATGTGGTGTTCACTGAGCAGTTAGGCACAAATGCATTGGATGCAATCATGGCCCTGCAGAATGAGGCCTGCTTCTTGGAAGTCCTCAATTAAGTGCACAACGACTTTGGGTTTCAGAGAGAGCAGAAACCCATTATGGAGATTTCACCTGCAGAATTTCAAACTTTTTCCACAAAAGATTACCCAGCCAGGCATATATTTTTATTTGCCACTGGTCAGTGCTA
The DNA here is from genome assembly GCF_015104395.2 of Macrobrachium nipponense. Lineage (NCBI taxonomy): Eukaryota > Metazoa > Arthropoda > Malacostraca > Decapoda > Palaemonidae > Macrobrachium > Macrobrachium nipponense. The sequence goes on from NC_061108.1 coordinate 78,625,701, forward strand.
CCTCAGACATGCTAATGTTAGACAAAGAATTGGGGGAAGAGGAACAAGCAAGAGATACAATATCTACGACTCCTCTAAGGCAGTTTTCAGTCTTTCTATAGAAAAGAGTTACTATAATATCTAGGGCTGTCTGCAAAAGAACTTTATTCCTCTTCTGCAGTTGTGGTAGTAGCAAAGAAAGGCCCAACTTTGTTTTCCCGTCATTGCCCACATTCAGTTGATCTCCACGGTGGAGCGGTTTCTCCTTCCGTTCCTTATCTTTTCCACATCACAGGAATGGGTGTGCATAGCCTTCAGTACATTACTATGAGAGGGAGGCAGGTCACCACAGGAATTTACCCATGCCAGGAGGATGATGTTGCTGTTTGGCCAGGCCCCACCCAACACATGAGGATACTGATGATGTGGGATGCAGTAAAGGAACTCTCCTATCTCCTGTCTCACTCAGACATGAAGGCCACGAGAGTTTTGGGTTTGCTGGACTCACTCCTGTTCCCAGTGGTTGTACATGATCAAGACTTATTTCTATGGCTACCAGAGTGATGACCTTCATGTGTATACTGTGAAACAGGGCTATCTTCTAAGCAATCATATGTACACTCTACTGGTTGACTTGTGTGAAGGGTCACAGTCAACATTTCAGTCCAGGAAGGGCAGACATCTTACAGCAGTTTTATGGTAAGGAGGGCAAAAGGAATGGGAGGCATATCTCCAGAAATTCTTGAGATTTCAGCAGACAGAAGCATAGCTGTGGTCATTAGAAGTTTTAAGAGTAGGCATTTGACTTCATTGTATAGAGACAGATCCTCCCAACAGCCTCCAGTGGATTTGGGCATGTACAGATCTAACCCAGAGGCTCCAGGCATTGAGAGCAGTGTAGGGTCAACATTTCATAAGCATTCAATTAAGAAAGTATAAGTTGAATCTCCTGTGTTCTACAGAGGCCTATATTTCTAGTGCTGAAGGCCATAGGGAAACACCGACTGACAATCGGCTTCAGCTTACCGAAAAAGTTTATATAGTAAATGAGGTGAAGGCTGGAAACATTGAAGTTTGGAAAGGGTCCATCTGAGTGATCAGTGAACCCACAGATCTGCAAAATTTGTGTTGCTCTAGAGCAGACTAGTAGTGGTTATGTCTGTGATTAACATGAACCACAATCATCTGATTTACTGATCATCACAGGCTTGCCTTACCAAAACAGCCTTTAAGATTAATATGATAAAGCATCTTTGGGATGACCTTGACATGAATGCTTTCCCACTATCTCCAAAAATCCAAAAACCCCAAGATGACTGATTTTGCCCGTTTGGATATTGCCAGGCAGCTTCCAGCCAGGAGAAGTTACTCAAGCAGCTGTATGTCTTCAGGTTCTTTAGTAACCTGGGTATGTTGAAGCTTATAAAGGATTTTTTTAGGATACAGAACACAGCAATTTCAGGATCGTTTACTACAACCAACGACTTCTGCCAGGTCATGTGGAGCAATTTCTGTATGTAATTGTGTTACAGAGGTGCCCTCTCACAGTTATTGAACTTTATGGACTGGACATATTCACCAGAGTTGAAAAAATGCATCCAGCACTCTGAGGAGTTTCCTCAAGGTTCATCTAAACTCCCTAATTGTGATCTTTCCATGGTCTTGACATTAAAGACAGTATTTCTGTTGGTGACTTTACCTTCAAGGTAGATCAAGATTCACATGTTGGGGAAAGTCACTCACAAAAAGTTGGATATCAGTACGGTGCTTGTTTGCACCTGACATCTCAGAGAAGACTCATACAAAAAGTAACCAGAAATAGTCCACTTCACCTTTTGCCATCTGTTTTTTTGCCTTTCATGAGTAATGATAGAGTTCTGCTAGGAGAACCAGAGCCTAGGAATGATGAAACCCAACTGCTTCTCTCCACATGGTAGCTTGAGGATGAGTTCATGGATAGTCAGGTCATCCAGAGAGTCTACAGTAATGTTATAAATTGTGAAATGCAGCCAGTCTATGAATCAGAGCTTTCCCTACTGATGTGGTTTTTAACACCATTTCTTTTATTTTAAGTGTATGTACTTGGCCTTTGCTAAGTTATGTTCCTCTGAAGGAGACGATGTTAGGAATCATCATCATCTGCATCTCGATGACAACATAATTCATTTATTCATATGTATTAGCATCCTAGATACACTTTACCTGAATGATGTATTCATGATCAGATCTAGAGGATGCATATGAAGTACAATCAGACTTTTTAACACTAATATGTGTATCTTTCCTATAATCAGTTTTTCATTGAGCTCCCATAACCATTATCATTTGATCCCTAACAGTCCCTTAGTGCATTCTTGGATCTTTAAGTTACTGTATATATAAATGCTCAGAAAATATTTAACAACATCCCTCCCACCGTATTGTTATGAAATAGTTTAAGCAAACCACTGAGTCAAGATACTTAGTCTCGTAGGGCTGGCATGAAGGGTTTGTCCTTAACAAGGGAATTAAAGTTTTGTCTAATAACAAACAGTTTTACCGTTAGTTGAAGGTTGGAAATTCAAAGGAATCCCACTTGAATTGCTATCTGAACAAATGTATGAGTGATGTGGTTGTTATGAAACTGACTGAGTCTTTATAACACAAAGTTAGTTTTTTTATACAAATCATCTGCCAAATAGTAAGCTCCCTCCCAGCCCCACTGGTCTCATCCAAATCATCTGCCAAATAGTAAGCTCCCTCCCAGCCCCACTGGTCTCATCCTCATTTCCAGACTGCTTGAGAAGGGCAGGTAATAGTATATGGATACCTGAGAGCCCAGGTGGCAACTGCTTCATTCTGAGACTACCATTCTTCTTCCATCTGCTAAACAAAGACTTTTGAATCTGGGAATATTCAAAACCTTTGAAGGTGGGAATATAAATGATTCATGGAACATAAATGAAAAAAAACTAGTTATTTTATAAAGACTTAATTAAGAATGTCTATGGGTTATGATATCCCTGATGCATGTCACATGCAGCTAACACAAAAATAAGATATGTACTGATGCTTACCCAGTTTTAATCACAGAACAACAGACCTGCTATAGATTCACTATCACATAAGTAGAGGACTGAAATAACTAGAGTATAGCTATTTTTTTCATATACAGAAAGTCTGATACATATGGAGATTATTTATTGTTAAAATCATTGCATATACAAAATAAATTCAGCAAAGCAGCCAAAGCCACAACTACTATAACCAGATAATGTGCAGATGTTCCTAATAATGATGAATTGCTATATCTAAAACATATACTCAATAAATGGCAAAATAGTTTATGGATTAGTAAACCTGATAGCAAAAAATTGAAATAAATCAGCCCAGTGGTGGAATATGGACTTCTTCGTATTGAGAGGAATGACACACAAGTACTTTTGACTTGTCACAGGATTGGTCACTCTAGTTAACCCCTGGATGTTTGATACAAAGCCCACATGATCCTGTCCCTTTTAAGTACAGACTAGAGTAACATAAATAGCTAAACATATTTTGTGTGAATGTTAAAAATATATTAACAATAAATGTTAACCCTCACAGTCTGGGCTAGGTTATATTAAGCACACCCTTAGACCAGGCTAAATTTAAGGATAGCTAATAAAAAAAAACACAAAACTTATCAATGGGAAGAGGAATACAGTGGACCCCCCGTATTCGCATTCTCCAGATTCGCGGACTCACACATTCCCGGATTTCTCTTGAGAACGTTTCCCTGCATTATTTGCGGAAAATTTGCACATTCGCAGTATTTTTCTATGATAAATGTCCACAAGTTCCTGGTTTTTTTTATGAATTTCATCATAAAATGCACTTTTTGTGATAAAACTATTAAAAAACCAAGCATGAAAATTTTGAGTGGGTTTTTCTTGAGTTTTAACTAACAAAATAGGCTGTTTTTAGCATTTTTATAGGGGTTCCAAACATTCGCGGGTTCTAACTATTCACGGGGGGGTCTGGTATACGCATCCCCCGCGAATACGGGGGGACCACTGTATATGCATATGCACATGGTATAAGAAAAAAATTTTAAAAATTTATATACCTTCCACAGGAAATAGAAAGTGAATATTTCCCTACTGGTTTGTGCCTCTTTTCCCTACAACAGTCTTAGAAATATGCTAATTTTACCAAGTTATCTTTTCCCTGAGACAATCATGAAAATATAGTAATTTTACCAAGTTATAAACATTTTTTTCTAATGTATTTTTATTTTTGTAAAATCATAATTACAACTCACACAATATCATAACAGATAAGAACTAAAAGCAGTATATTTATTGTAAAATGGTATTTACAAGACATCACTGGATGGGAATTTTGGACATTTCCCTACAACATCTCAAGGCAAACTGATCCCTCTCTTCTGTCCCGATTAGCTGTTAGAATTTGGGTAAGAGTTGCCATGATTCATCTATAGCCCAAGGAAGTGATCTGAGCACTTTTCCAGCAAAATTTGCCCAAATTGTATGTTACAAAATCTTGGACATGTATGTTTCCCAGACTCCACCACAAAGTTATATGTAAACATGTATTATTACTTTGTTACCCATTCACAAGAGGTTAAGTTCTGAAAACAAATTGGTTCAAAAAACTTTTGTCAGAAGCTGTACTCTGATAAATGATATCTGAACATTATTATAATAAAGCCAAATCCTCTAAGCCAGTGGTGTGCTCTAACTATACATAATAATAATACTAATGATGATCATTTGCTTCAGATTGAATAAAGCTTGAGTGTTTTGATAGCTCAGATTGTTATTGTTTCACATTTTTGGAAGATGTATACTATGTTGACGTTATCTGGGAATAGCTGAGACACAATAACTTAATATACTGTGAATAGCCGAGATTCTACGTGTAACTTAAAATTGCCTAATAGCATGTTTGCTTGAAGCAGTTTCATCTCTTCAAAAACAAGAATGCAATTACTATTAAGGATATCTGTTTGTGTTTCTTTATCATAACTATCGAGAATAGAGGTAGTGGCAGTTATATCAGAAGTTAAGATGCATTGATGATGTCCATCAAGGTTCAGCACTGAGTTCTTTATTGTTTTACATGGTAATGTACAGAGGAGTGCATTAATGGGAGGCTCCTGTATCTGTTATATGCAAATGGCCTTGTGTTAACTGAAGAATCTGTTGAAAAGATTGTAAAACTTTAAATGCTGGAGTTGGGTAGAAAAAGAATTTTAAATAAGTGTACGTAAAAAAGTTGATGGTGGCTGAAATGAAAACATAAAAGTGGAGTCTGCAAAGTGACAATGCAGGTATTGTGCAAGAGGTGGAAGAATTGAAGGTAATGTGTATCAAAATTAGGTAACAGATAATGTCAGAGGAAGATCCTTTGAGTTGCAGAATGTAAAGGAAGCAAGAATATTGGATGTCAAAAATGTGGAAGAGGACCATAAGGAGGCGAATGAGAAGAGAATCATGTTAAAGTGTGATCAAGCCTTAAAAGATAGAACATTTCTGATATAGACATACTGGATTGTGATTGATTAAAGCATTAGCAGCATGTATGAATTGGAAAAAGATTACTAGTCATTATGATGGATGTTCAAGTCCAATATTTCTCTACTTAGCAGAGGCTTAGGCACAAAAAGAAAATGGTGGAAATGCCACTGACATTTTATGATCTAGATTTATTTCACTAGCTCATATGTGCTGTACATTTTAGGTTTGAGAGATATTTTACATATTTTTATTTTGTCTGCAGACCATTAAAGTTGTAAGTAGCTGATAAAGAAATAAAGCAATTGTATCATGCTTCATGATAAAACAGCAGCTGAAGACAGAATAAAACTGATAATTCCAAATTCTTCAAGAAAAAGCGAAAAGGATTTCTGAATTAGGATAATGTTTACTGTATATGATTACAGGTTTGAAACAGCTTATTGTCTGTTATGTATACTTCATGAAATTTCATACTAATGCAGTATGATTGGAACTGTGTATTTGTTTTTATCTATGAACATCCTGTAATAACTGTATATTACTGTTGGTGGAGGACATCAGTCAGATATTATTGATCAATGGGGATTCATTCATATGAAAGTTATCCACATGGAATTGGAATGACTCAAGTTAGTGTATTCTAATATGAATAAAGCAAATGTTTCACCCTTTTATCTGCAATATCAGCACATATTTTAGGGCAGGGCACATTCACTAATAAAGCTCAGTACATATATGTGAGTTTTAAAATTCGTATTTTAAGATGATTTCGTAGAGCATAGAAATTAGAAACATTTTAATATACTTGTCTGTTATATACAGTAAATAGAAAAACTCCAGGGCAGTAGGATCATGTATCACAAATACATTTCATGAGATTTTATCCATTAAAAAATGGAAGAATTACTGCACAATGTTAGGATTCTAACTTGTTGACATAGTTTTGTGATTGCACTGTCCCATTAAAGTTAGTTATTGCTGAAGCATTTAATATCAAGAGAATATCTCAATCAAAGGAGAAACCCTTGTACTATTTAATCATTGTTTTTTATGATGTGAATCATATTGTACCACATACTGTAATAAGTTTTTATTACCATCCTATTAAGGATTGTTTTTGCTCCTAAGTATATTCTATGAGTTAACCAGTTATGTGGTTACTGTTGTCACATCTTAGTAAGTGAGCTGTGAGTTGCATAATAACTGATTTCTTGTATACCGATATTAAATTATTTTGCAAAGAAGAGCTACCAGGTCATTATGTCAGATTATAGATAGTCATTGCCATCCATTTTGTATATACTGTATAGTACCTTTGATTGTTTTGACATCACTCTAGCTAGGGTTCATATCACTATTGCCTCATCTCTCCATTCTATTTGGTGTGGAGGTATACACTTCATGTGCTTTTACTGTTAAGTTCCTTTTCTTTTGAAGCAGCTTCAAGGATAACTCTCCATGTATATTTTAGTATGAGGAAGCAAGTAAACTTTTAATGATACCATATTCTATATTGATCAGTTTGTGATTTCATACAGTATTCCCCTTTATCATTGTAGAATAGGTTCCAAGTCTTAAACTACTATAAATTTCAATCCTGTATAATTCTGTATACATTTTACCATAAAAATGTACCTGTGATACTACTATTTTAAAAAATGCACACATCAAGACCCCCCAAAAAATGAACAAAATAGAATAGTATAGTTATAACAATATAGGAATACTATGTAAGGATTATAGGGCAAAACAATTATTGGTTGGTGTTCCTCCTCTCGAAACTATCTTTTTGATCCTCTTGAAACTATCTTTTTGAGCCTTTTCTTTTGGGTCAATCATCCTGAAACCAAAAGGTTATCAGTTTCTGGACTTACCCAGAAAAGGCAAATAGTTCTGTATCTATCTGTACATATATTGGCAACTGTGAGGTTTTCATTCTGATAAACCTTTCACACCTTCTTACTGTCAATTTCTGTTTCACCGCTGAATGACCTCATTGGTCCCAGTGCTTGGCCCTTGACCTAAATTCTATATTCAATTCAATTTTCTCTCTCTCTCTCTCTCTCTCTCTCTCTCTCTCTCTCTCTCTCTCTCTCTCTCTCTCTCTCTCTAAATTGTACCTTATTGTGCTATGCCTGCCTTTCTTTTTAATTCGTCTAATGATGAAAGTTTATGGTTAGTTTATGTTTATTATGTAATGCAGAAAGTTACAGTGCTTGTATAAGGAGATGAAACGTATGGAATAATGAAAGGGCTATGATGGGCAGTGTTAGGCTATAGATTTCTTGACGATATGTAAATAGTGTTACCTACTTTGGGTCGCAAAATACCTCTCAGTAGAGATTGAATGAAGGTAGAAGCAGATAGATTTTATTGATACCTTTACGAACGTCATTGTTGAAGGAAGCTGTTTTCTTTATTTTTTTAATTCATGAACTTTTGAGGTTGGGTTTTAATCCCTTGAAATCATGTTGATGACACACTGCATCCCATTCAGGAATAATATTACATAAGTATTTCCTGTAGATTGTACACAATGAAATTTTTCTCTAAATTTATGCAGTGTTTTTCAACTTATTTCTGTTGTTCTTCCTTTCCTAATGTTATAGCAAGTTTTTCCAGTTTTCCAGTTGCTGTAGCATCCTTATGGTACTCAATGTTCTATTTTTCATCCATTTATCAACAGATCCCTCTTCTTCACGTTCTCTGAAGTGTTTTGTATTGATGTACATACATTGGTAGGCTTTCAGTTCATTCACAACACTCAATAGTAGAGGTTCTAATTTCATGTTTCAGTGTATCCATTGCTGTATCTATAAATGTTATTGAATCTGCAGTAGTGAGTGATTGACATCATTCCATATTGTTAAGAAAGGGTTGGCATTAGTGGCTATGATTGCATTAAAGCTCCAAGTGGGTTACATGTCCAAAGATCTTCAAATCATACCTTGGTCAAGGGGCTGCAGAGCTGAGGTAATGTTTGAATGAAAAAATAAAACCAGATTTTTTCCATCTTGATAGCAAATAAATTCAAGATGATCAAGTGTATTATCTAATATATTTGTAGGACTTCACATTTCAACATTTACTTCAGGGCTTAATCATTGGTGAAACCATTCTGAAAACTGTGGCCCTAACCCATGATTTTTTATTGTGGTGCCAGAACATGCATAGACGATTATTTACTTATCAACTTTCCTCTCTCTTTCCATGATTGAAACCCTTGTGTAAATTCATGTGTAAATTCATGTTGGAATTATCACCTAGAACAATCCAGGTTTAGTAAAATTAAAGTCCTATCCTGCAAATATCCTTTTCTTTAATCAGTCAGGTTTGTTAGAAATCTGGTAGCTACCTCTCCAATGATAGATGTATCTTGTATCTTCTTTAGCAATTTTTATCATTTAAGTTTATGTTGATTTCTGAATTTATGTAACCATTCTTTATATGCAGCATGTGGTCTGTTTCGCTTGTTCCAGTGTATCTATCATTAAAATCATAATGTAGGCGTGATACTTTCTGACACATTATTGTCCGCCTAAACGCTTTTCCTATTTATGTCTTCATGACAGAGATTTAATGTTTTTTTTTTCACTTTAATAAACACTTCTGCACTAGAGACATAACTCTCACAGTTTTCTTTAATAAACTTCTCTGATTGAAAATTCTTTCCTTTTGTATATATTTGTGACTGTGGCCATCACTACATGAGAGGACTTTATGGACTTTCTTAAGTTTGGTAATATTGTCAGCATCACTGATTTTGCACTTGAGGCCATTTTAGTTAAAACTTAAACAGAATGTACAAAACTAACATTTATAGTCATAGTGCAAGATTAAGTCATGTGTATATCTTGTCTACTACTTCTGACTGGCAATATGCATGAGAAGTTTGGGAGGTTAATGGGCAAAACAATTCTTGGGCAGATGGGTGCTGGGCAATTGAAATTTTTTACAAAATATCTAAAATTGTTATTTTTTAATTTCTTTTGTTTAATGCTATATATTTTAGAATTCAGATATCTCAAACCATAGATAAGGGGGAATACTGTCTACTACACAATTACTATTAGAATGTCTAATGAGCACCACAATATAATCCTTACAGTTCAGGTTCCATCAGATAAAAATGAACCTTTTATAGGTAAATCTGATTCATTTCCAAAAATGTTTATCATTTTGTTGGTGTTTAATTCAAAGGCTATTCATATTTTAGTATTAAGCAAAGACTTTTACTCTTTCTGCTGTGGAATCATTGTAGAGTAGCTCCTTTCTTCATTATTACAAAGTAGTATACAAATGTTTCATTTTTTCACGTAGATTTTAGTGACAATTTATTGTAAATTTTTACAAGCTTGATTGATAAATTTGTGTCTGTCTGTTGGATATGTTAAAAAGAAATCCACCTGACTGTTTTTTTTCATTGGTCCCAGTAGATTATGTTATATGTGAATTTTAGAGGACAAGTTACTACATTAACCGACTCTTGAAAACAGATGGAAGGTAATACATTCTCTCTCTCTCTCTCTCACTTGGGAAGTTAGAAAGGAAAGATAAGTTAATACATCATTTTGGGGTAAGGCCGGTAGGTGTGTAGTTAGCTATTATGAGACATTTGGCAAGTAGAAAATGCTTTTAAAACATCTTTGGTGAACTATCTGAGGATGCATCATATGTAAACAAATAGAAATCAAAGACTAATGTCATCATTGATCAAATGAAGATCATACCACGCAGCATGTTTGGTGACTTTTCTTGGACACGTATTGAATATGAATTTTATCACATCACTGTGGTTCATATGCACTCATTATGCTACAAATACCCTTTTAATGTCTAATTCGCTCTATCTTGGAATTAATATATTTTCATATATGTTAACTGAAGGGAAATTTTTTAGTTAATAAGAAATCCGTTGGCTCATGGGCTCGAACCACGGAACCAAGAATTCAGGATGTACAGTGAAGCTCTTTACCCTTACCCAAGAGGCTATCACGTGATAGTCTTGTGGGTAAAGAGCTTCATGGTACGTCCTGAACTCTTGGTTCCATGGTTCGAACCCATGAGCTGACGAATTTCTTATCGAACTAAAAAATTCCCCTTCAGTTAACATATATGAAAGTATATTAATTCCAAGGTAGAGTGAATTAAATATTAAAGGATATTTGTAGCTTAATGAGTTTATATTGAATATGTACCATATTAATGTAAGGATACTTCAAATTTTGGCAATAGTATTAGTTTTGCAACTTTGTTCCCTATGTAAAGCCATCCCCTTTCAGTTCTGAGTCACATTTCCATAAACTGTACTCCTAGTGGAACTAGGTATGTATTTAGCAACGTAATAGAACAAATTTTACTATTATATTTGTTTGTATCTTGTATAGATATGCACAAAAAGTAGATGTTACAGTACTACTTGCTTAAGGAAACATGAGAAAAAACGAGTAATAATGGAAGGTGACTCATCATGGAAGCACATGCAAGGAAGTCAAACATTTTGAGAATCTACAGTTTCTTCATTTTTATTCTAATTAGCGTTTTAGTTAATATAAAATTCTGCTGTATTGTATGATGCACTAATTTTTAATCTAAAGTCATAGTTGCCTATATAAATTTGAACTGTTTTCTGAAAGCACAGCTGTAAGGAACAAGTTTCACAATGCATATGCTAGCTATTGAATAACAAGTTCAGTGCAATATACAAATTTGTTGTTGTTGGGCAAAAGGCGAAAGGAAAGTGAGGTAAACTTTTGAGTTTGTAAAATTACTATTCAACTACAATCACAGAGTGTATGTACTTAGGTTAACAAATCTTAAACTCAATTTTATTAAACTTTTACACTACCTGCCTGTTTCATTCTACAAGCAATATTGCATTAACACTTAGATAGAACACAAGACCATTGAAAGCAATACTACTGCTGAAATATTTCTTTGGTTTATCTGAGGTACAAAATTGCAGATAACTGTTGTTAACCATGATATTAAGTCTTTTTCAGTTCTATAACATGAAACTTAATTTGTTTTGGGATTAGGATGTAGGTTGTTGTCTTAGTGATTTAAGAATTAAAGTGCTTTAAATAGATTTTAATCATTATCCTATAGCATTTTCATGTTTTTTCCTAAGTAGTTAATAGCAAAGTAGATTATGAAAAGTATAAATTAATTCCATAACACCACTGAGTCACATGTCTAAACTTTCACTGGATTTGATCTTGAATGAGAGGAGGAAACTGAACCAAGGTAAAGTTTTAAATGTTGGACACCTGGATGGGAAAAGATTGGAGTGAACAAACAAAAAATAAAATAAAACAATGCAGCTAGGGCAGAAGTAACACTGCAACGATCCTGTAGAACCATCTCCATTGGTCCATGCAAAGCACACTGTAAATGGAACCTAAGAAAACTGTGACGCCAAGGAAGGAAAATGTAAAACTGCATCCCACAAATCCTAAGACCTGTGCTTTCTATCAAGTTCTTCTGAAACCATGAGAGATTATTGTTGGTGCAGATAAGAGTAGGAATTAATGTTATCACTTCATATTTTTGTAACAATAGTGAAGCGGTTGCTCTCTCCATATGAAGAACTTCTGCTGCCAAAAGTATATTTTGTATATAAATGTGCTGGTGTGTATGTGTGAAAGGGAAAATGTCATATGTTAGCCTTAGAGCCCTCCATCTGAGGGGGTAAGACCTCACATCTTTCATGAACATATTAACGGGTAGGGTCTTACAGATCAGTAACTCTTAAGAGTATAGTCTGAATTTAATACCTTTAGAAATGGTATAGCAAGTGACTTGTACTGTTACGGAAAAATGTATGCCCTCCCACCCACATTGTCACAGAAGTCCTTGCTGTGACAGCTAGAACTATCAACGTTGTTTAGATATGTATACGCACAGCACCCTTAAACAACCCACTAGATGTAGATGTAGGCAGATTTGTAAAATTTTTCTAGATGTGATAGTGCTTGGAGGTGGAGATTAGTTGTGTGAGTAGAGTAAAAATAAAGTAAAAGAATTGCCGATTATAACTTCATTGTATAAAAAAGAAGTGCTACACATTCGAGATATGCCAAAATTTAATTTACCATGGAAGAGAAAAATAATGTGGAATGCCATTATTGGATCTGTTAGCAACGATGACTTGACTAAAATAGAAATCCAGTCAAAGAAAACCCACCTTCTCTCGACTTCCTTGAGACTTTAGGGCGAATGTAATGTGTATAAGAAATTAAACTGAATTGACTGCTGTATTTTTCAGAAATACGTTTTTTATTGCAAATTAAATTATATTTCATGAAGCAGTAGTTTTTAAAGACATTCTTCACCAACATTGGTTACACAGATAGGCTATTTTACAGATAAGTAACGAATCTTCTTAGTAACATGATAAATAGTAAAGATGGAGTAAAAAAAACAGCAGGCCGTTTAATGTATTGCAACCATTTATGGAAAAAATAAATTTTATATTCATAAAATCATTAAAGATGAGGAAATTCGAATGGCGTATTTTTATAGGTGAGCTGCCATCTCAGTCTGCCACAGACAACACTATCGCTGCTTTTGCAAAAATAATTAAAGTCATTCTGATTTTAGAATTTAAAAAATATGTCATTTAGAAATCAAGGTAAGATTATCAGAAAGTTTTTGTATAAAGGAATTAGAACATTTGTTAGAATATATAGTCGACAAATTTACCCTCAGTCAATAGGAAGATGTAATTTAGCATAATGGCAGGGCAGTCTTCTAATTTAACAAATGTTTTTTTATCGAATTTATTTTTTATATGACATTTATTTTACTTCACAGATGTCCGAAATTGTACAAGAGACAAAATACAATATGCAGAAAATGTTGAAGTTTTTGAGTAGTACTACTGCAGTGCCTCAAAGAAGACGGTTTTTCATTAACATACACCTACCATCACAAGACGGGAGATAGAACTTGGAAATCAGACAAAGAACATGTAAGAATAAAAAATATAATCCCATAAAGTAAACCTTCAAAACTACCAAAATAGTAGAACAGAATCTGCTTAATATATTACTGCTGAAGGAAATTTGGCTCAACAGTGACGAAAAATTTTTTAAATGAGATGATACAACAACACATGACCCGTATCTTCATTACGGAGAACTGGCTTGGAGGTTGGTATGTTAAAGAAATTCCAGTTTTTGTTGAACCAAATATAAGTGAAATACCGTTTATTGTGGAATGGAAATGCATTCAAAGATGCAACCTAATAAAGCCTTACTGAAGCACACTTTCAGTTGTGGATTGACGGCAGTGAAAATAGAAAGTGAAAAGACTTGTAAGCCTCGCAGATAAAGGCAGTTAGATAAACTGCATTATTAAATTAGCTCTAGCTAACATCATTAATAAAATGGTAATAAAAACAAAACTTGGAGTAGATGGTGGACGTGCCTACATATCGATTGTTTTGATCATATTCACTGTGCAGCTCATATTAAAGAAAAAACTACATGGGTGTATCATGTCATTTTTGTGATTTTCGAAATAGTTGAAAGAGTTACTCAATAGTGCAATCAGAATAGGTAATGAGTAATCGTTTATTTTACCACTGTTAAAAGTTTTGCTCAAAATACAATCGACATAGTCTAAGAATAAGGGAAAAGATTGAAATCATTATTACTATGGTTTAATTATGAAATTAACAAGGCAAGCGAAAAATAATTGACAAAATAAGTGAAGAGAAAAGAAACTTCCAGAAGCAATAGAAATATTCTATAGATTGGAAAACAGGGTGATTGACTTACAAGACCTGAGTAGGCAGAAGAGTCTGTAATTTATAAATGGTTTAACAGACAAAAGGTGGCCACTCGTGCAGATGAAAATGAAACTGTGCAATTAGATTTGCTAAAAGAAAGGTGGCCACTCGTGCAGATGAAAATGAAACTGTGCAATTAGATTTGCTAAAAGAAATGAATAACAGACAAAAACTGCCTTGATCTATATCTTTGTAGGTGAAGAAATATTTCAAATTTAAACAAGGAAAACCCCCACGAAATAAATAAAAGGGAAAACATACTATTATATTAAGATGTTTCCTGCGGAAGACGTTGGAAGGTGGCAAAATTTCGTGAAGCAATCAAGTTGTACCATCTACAGACACACTATATATATAAGGCAGTCTCTGGGTTATGACGGGGGTTCCGTTCTTGAGACGTGTTGTAACCCGAAAATCGTCGTAAGCCGGAACATCGTCAAAAACACTAAGAAAACCTTACTTTTAATGCTTTGGGTGCATTGAAAACTATGTAAACTGCATTCTTCATCAAAAAACCTTCAAATATTGATTATTTTGCATTTTTGTTGTCATATTTCTTGTGCCAGATGAGGGTTGTAGGCGTCCTAACCCTGGAACATGCGTGTAACCCTGGGATAATTTCTGATGAATACAATTGAAAAGTGCCTTATATATAATATATATATATATAATAATATATATATAATATATATAATATAGAATATATGATATAATATATATATATGTATATATATATAATATATATATACATATATATACTATATATATATATATATATATCGATATAATAGATATATATACATATATATATATATATATCTATATATGAGTATATATACTATATATATATATATAGTATATATCATATATATATTTATATATATATATATATATATAACTCATTATATATATATATATATATAATATATCATATATATATATATATATAATATATATTAGATATCATATATATATATATAGATAATTATATATCATATATATATATATATATATATCATATATAAGATCTATATATAGAATATAAATATGATACTATAATATATAATAATATATATGTAATAATTTATATATATAATAATAATAGATATATATATAATCAGATAATATAATCTATTAAATATTAATATATATATATATATAAAATATAATAGATCATGTATATATAATTAATGTGTATGTATATAAATATATATATATTAGAAATCAAATATATATATTAATATATATAGATAATATTATATAATATTATATAATATATTATAATATTATATTATATATATAATATATATTATATATTATATAAATATATATAATATAATATATATATATATATTATATATAAATATATATAATATTAAATATTTGTATATATATATATAATTATATATATATTATATATATATTATATAGTATATATATAGTATTATAACTATATTAATATATATATATATCATTATTATAATATATATATATTATATATATATATATATATATATATTATTATATATCTTATATATATATTATATATATATATTCTTATAGTATATAATTATTATACATTATATAATTATATATATATTATAATATAATATATATATATAAATTATAAATAATTATCTATATTATATATATATATATTATAATATATATTAATATATATATATATATATATATATATCATATATATATTAAGATATATAATAATATATATCTAGATATATATATTTATATATTATATATCATTATATAGTGTGCAATATATATGTATATATATATATTTTGTGTATATATATATATGTGTGTGTATATATGTATATATATATATATATATATATATATATATATATATATATATATTATAGATATATAGTAGGCAGGAGAAGGGCGCAGGAACATATACACATCCATTAGATACATTTATTGCCAACGCATTTCTTGACCCATGGTCACATCATCAGGACATCTATATAAAAAGGAGCGTCCGAACACATAATTAAAAGAAACATATATAAAGCATAAGAAAACTTAAAATGGAAACTAAGTTAAACTTAAATACTGAATCACACTTAAATACATTTACACATTAAAAACCAAGAAAGCTTAAAATGATCCTTAAAAAACTAAACTCAATAAAAGAAAAAAATAAAGGTAAAAACGAACTTAAAATGAAGAGCAAGGCGCACCTCTCAAAATGACAGACAAACACACTAAAAAATACACCAGAACAGAAAAAGAAGGCGGACAAATATAAACAAACAAGCCAGTTATGCTATAACAGGGTAACAGCCGATGATTGGCAATTTAACGTAGGTACAATTCTTTTTATTAGCAGACTTTCCAAGAGAAGCAGTTCTCCATGTTCCTTGACTTGGCCAATTATTTTGAAGTTGTCATATTTGATCGATATCTTGCAACTTCTAGCGTGCGATCTTATATTGGAAAGTTCGGGATTAGACAATGCAGCCCGTACGATAACTCACGCCCATGTGAGAATCGACCTAGACCTTGAGGAGACGCCGAGTCGAACCAACATAATTCCCGGAACCAGATCCGGGGCACTTGTCTCATATACGACGCCCGACGTCATCGAAGGACAGAGCCGATCCTTGAAGGGAAACAAAGAGCCAATAGTTTTAGGATTTTTTGGAATTAGTTTGATATTTAGAGCACCAATATGTTTTTCAATAATTTTAGCACACTGCTTGGCAAAGTTTTGATTGGTGGGTAAAAAACAAAAGCTTGCATATATAGTAAGTTTAGGTACGTTACATTTAGGTAATAAAGGTGCAAGTTTTTTATCAAGAACTTTCCTAATAACCTTAAGTACTAGATGGGCAGGGAAACAGTTGTTACGGAAGTACTGCTTAAGGAAGAGAATTTCAGGATGAAAAGAGAGCCAATTAGAAGTTAGAGATAGAGCCCGATATACCAAGGTATGCACAGAATTAATTTTAAAATTA
The DNA here is from genome assembly GCF_015104395.2 of Macrobrachium nipponense. NCBI lineage: Eukaryota > Metazoa > Arthropoda > Malacostraca > Decapoda > Palaemonidae > Macrobrachium > Macrobrachium nipponense. The sequence goes on from NC_061108.1 coordinate 78,642,956, forward strand.
ATAAAACAAGAACTATAAAAATTGGAGCCGAGTCCGGCGAATGTACTTTTCCTAAAAAGGGCTTCCCTGAAATGGGCTGGCTCTGGCCATAGACTTAGTAACTAAATAAACTCTTCAAGTTTATCATACCTCGTTTCTGTAAACATATGACTTGCTATCTGGAAAAGAATACTGTAGAGGTAAGACATCACTGGCACCAAATGGGGTATGGGTGGGAAGGTCACTAAGATGAATAGTGTCACTCCCGATGCCCTTAAGCCTAAGTTGATCCCAGATAGGATTGGGGGTTGAGAAAGGGTGAAATATAGAATTTCAAAAATGCCGGGTATTGTAGTTGAAGCAACTATCTCAACAGGAAAGGGAGATAGGGAGAGGAAGTGAAAGAGAGAGTAGAGTGGGTGTTAGGGAGGAGAAAGAGTAAGGAAGAGTTGGAGAGAAAGTGATAGTGAGTAAAGGTGGGGGTTGTTATGGAGGAGAAAGAGGGAAAGAGTGAGGGAGAGTTGGAGAGAGAGTACATGGGATATTAGTGGGGAGAAAGAGTGAAATAGAGAGTAGGGGGAGTGTTAGCGAGGAGAAAACGCGGAGAGTTGGAGACAGTGGTTGATTTAAGGGGGGGGGGGGGGGGGGGGAAGGGTTTGCTAGACAGGCCATGGCCCCATGCCTAAGAGGGCCCCGCGCTTCAGCATAAAAATAAATAAATAATAATGATAATAATTAAGGAAATATAAATAATAATAAACTACTGGTGCTCAATTAGAAAATAAATCCAGGAAAGCTATTCCCAAACCCCTCCCCCCCTTGAAAGGGCCCTCTTTGCCTGCCCGCTAATGAGAGGACCCCCTAAAGTCACTGACCTAGGGACCCTTACACCTGAAATCCGCCCTTGGTTAGAGAGGGAGAGGAAGTGAGAGAGTTAATGGGGGTCAGGGTCTCAGGGAGGAGAGTGAGGGAGAGAGTAGAGGGGGAATTAGAAAAGAGAGAGGGAGGGGGCGTTAGGAGGAGAAAGAGTGAGGGAGACTTGGAGAGAGAGTTTATCAATTATCATTTAGAGTTTGCCCAGGCAGTGCTGGGTTGGTCAGCCAGTACAATGATAAACAAGAGCCTAGATGTGTAAAACTAACTTTCAGTAATAAAAGTAATCAAGCTTCACAGTCACGGTAACCAACATTAACCTTGTCTTTCTACATGGGCAGCCGCATGTAGGTTCAAGAGAGGCCACTTGCTCTTCCCTTAAATCCTGGAAAATTATACACACACACACACACACACACTATATATATATATATATATATATATATATATATATATATATACACACACACACACACACACACATATATATATATATATATATATATATATATATATATATATATATATATATGTGTGTGTGTGTGTGTGTGTGTGTGTGTGTGTAATTGCCTTGTCCATTAAAGAAATGCAGGTGCTGATACTGTTTGGAATTAATCTGCTAGCTCAAAGGGTCAAAAGTGGTTGTCTGCTTGATACCGGAAACTATTCATGTTTGTTAAGATTTGTCCTCCCTTGGAAAATATACTGCAGGCGCCCATGTCTTTCCATCAGTGTTATGAGAACTATGGCGCAATAGCACACTGTTGAGCCTCCTGTCCTGAAAGCGAAATATGTTACCAGAATATCAGTCAGCTTTAAAGCAAGTTACTCTTCAGCTGCCATAATGTGCACTGTGAAAACTGGTCCACTGCAATGTATTGCTAATGATATGAAAAATTCTCAAAATTGATATGAAGGCAATTAATGCCCTAAAATGATTTCATTGCCGCTTTAACGGGCAGCCATTTTGGCGTATAATTGGTGATCTTGAAATCTAACCCGCTCCCTCCCCCTGCAAAAAAAAAAAAAGAAAGAAAAATCTACTTCAAATGTCACCACACCACAAAACTGTGTTCTAGGACCGCCATCATTTGGTAAGGGGCAGCGATGAAGATATTTGTGACCAACCTAGAACACAAAGGACGCAACCAGCTGAATAAATAGGAAATTATTTTAACGTAAGCTAAAGGCAAAACGTTTATCAATGAGATGAAATGAAGGCTAAAAAAAAAAAGTTTATAGTAAACAGTAGAAATAGATAGCGGATAAGTACAAAAAGTACAGGGGTGACGAACTTGGCAATACTAATTGATTCACACATGTCGAGTACTACACGATCTAAAAGTAGGACATGTCTCCTTCATTAACCCTAGACAGGAAACCCTACTAGCATGTAACTATATTGGAAAGCCTGTGTCCATAAGGAATCATTGTAGGAAAAAAAAATAAAGATATGCAAACATGCTTAATTATACCAAAAAGTTACAAAAGTAAAAAAAATATGTATTCATGAACAAATATGACATATATTTATGACCATTAAACGAAATAGAATTTACCATTGACATATTAGACAAAACTTTAAATAAAAAAAAAACACGTCATTGAGCAAAATATTATTCTAATAAACTAAGATCTTATAAGAATCTCACAGGCAACCTCGGTCCTGGAATAAATAACGAAGACATTTTATCATTCACATTTCAGCGGCAAAAACATGAGTTTTCAGCTATAGTGATTTATGCTGGTGTATATGCAGCTTGTATATGCAATAAAACCTTTTTACTTTAAAATAACTTTGTTTCTAGTTTATTATAAATGTTTGAATTCAATATAAAACAAATATCTCGAATTTATCAACTTGACCGACATTCCTTGCGTCGTGAACAGCAAAGGCGGCCAGGCCGTACACGTACGCGACTGGCATGGGGTTTGTCCTGCCGGGATTAGCGCGCGCTCCAGTCCGCTTGAGTATTGCCCATACACGTAGAGGACTTGCTCTACGCATATTTTGAGAGGGCAGAGTTAATATGCAGTGGCCGTGTTCCTTTCAGTCCTGTAGTGTCCTGATATAGTGGGTGTTTTTAATTCATGGCACCAAGTAAAAGAAAGATAAGTGCGATAATGATAATAGCACTCCTGCAAGACGAATACGAGCATGAAATATGCAAGAAAAATCGTAAAGTATGGGTGAAACCATGGCCAAGAAAGAGAGGTTTTACCAAAGAGAGGTTTTACCATATGACTTAAATGAAAGAATTAAAGGAAAATAACCCGGAACGTTATAGAAATGATTTAAGAATGACTGATGGTGAAGGGTGTTCCTAATTTTGATTGCTGCGTCAGGTACAGTAATCGGGTAACGGAATCCATTCATATAGTTTAGGAGGACCTCTGAATATACAATATGCTTTTCAGCTTTTTCATTTTATTTAACTTGCCTAAAGGTTTACCTGCATTTCAGAATCTCTCTCTCTCTCTCTCTCTGAAGGTGATATAGAATGTATCATTCTTAAACGAACTTTACTCCGTATAACAGGAATCTAAGTTGACTCTGGAGATGAATGAATTTGAATATCGATGAAAGGTGTGATATGGATCACTATGGACAGATTTCCTCTCAAATGTTTTACTAGTGAAATTCCAGTCGTTTAAGAATGTTAATGTTTTTATTGCCACGTTTATCCTTTAAAATGTTTTACATAATAATTGTAAAACTAATTTATATTAGTCAAAGATACCATGAAAGGCTGGCAGTTTTGGCTTTCACAATTTCTTACATAATTCCAGTAATTGCTCATAAGCTGCTTGTCTTTTTACTTATCTGGACTTCGTATTTTCCACAAGCACAGTAGTGCTCTGTACAGGTCCAAAAAAATCACGAATGAAATCGTGAGATAAACTTGACTGACTGCGACATATTTTCACAACAGCAGTTTTCCCATTTGTTTTTACTGAAAAGACATAATCACTAAATTTACTCTAGAATATGAAAATATACTGCAAATTATATCATATAAGTTAAAACTGCAAAACAAAACCGTTCAGATACTTTAAAACACGATATATGTCCGAAGTAATTGGAATTTCTCAGATGGATTCGTTCATAGAGATCTGGTAGATAGAATGTGAATTTCTGATTTTAGTACTATGTATCACGACGACAATATTTACTCATTTTACTTCATGAACGGGGATATATTGCATCATCGTAAGTGGTGAATGCGATTATTTTAGTTTACACAAACTTATGTTTGTATTCCAAAGCGATTAAAGTTAGCTGACGTCAATGGCACTCAATGTTGCGACGGCTAAGGTAGGTTGAAAAAATCTAGTTGCATCCGCAAGAGCGTTTTCTATGATGTGAGGAGGAGCCCTAGAACTTCGAGCGGGAAAGCACAAGTCACTGGATACTGGCTAACGTAAGGGATTTCACACTTTGATTACTTTGACGTTGACATGGATCGAATGCTAGTTGCTGTTTACAAAGCTACTGTCTTTAAATAGAAATCTTAATCAAGGTTAAAGAAGCATGTCAGCTCAAAGATTTTCTGGCCATATGCTCCCATTACAAAGCAGTTCGTAGTAGCCTACAGCCCTACACGACTGCATTTCTTTGCCGCGAGGCTAAAAGATCTCCCACGATATAATACTTTAATTGCCTCTGCAATACATATTGAGTTATTTGTGGTAATAAATATTATTACCTAACAGTTTTTTTTCATGAATGATTTGTGGATGAAACCCGATTCTCAAAAGTAAAGACTATATCAAGAGAGCAAGAATGACCGCACCGTGTCTAAAATTTTCCACGTCTTTTTACAATCTTTGAATGCTACGGCAACTGTCGAATGTAATCAAGATTAGGGTAAGAATTTCTTAGAGAATTAACTTGAATATTATGATCCTTAAGTCCTGGACATGTAAGTCATGTTTCACTATGTACAAGATCATAATGAGGCTATTACACCGTCAAAACATTGTATTTGTTACTTACAAGGGGTTTAATGACTTTTTCTGTAAAAATATTTTTTCACCATATACTATCATATTAGGGAACGATGTTTCATTTTGATAATTGAGTACTCACCTGGAGTGGATGAAGAGGAGCAGCAAATTAAACACTACATTAACAGCATGTGCCGAACGTCGCTCCAAACAACTAACTGAATCCAATGAGTATGAATTGTAGGAAACATTTGGCGGGAAATACAAAAGTTACTGGGGAGTTGTGTCATTTGGCACAGGGATTCCTATCTATACTCTGCTTTTTTCATCTGTCCATACGCCTGTGGTGGTCGCGCATGGTAACACTGCGTCCCGGGCTTTAAATAGTTACGCTATGTCTAAGTTTTAGGTAAATAAAAGGATATCTGGGTGTACATTTGCAATTGAAAAAATGCTTTAATAATTTACTGTATGCGAATTACACCGTTACTATTCGAAATTGGATAAAGCCCGGGAAGCAGTGTTACCATGTGCAAACACCACAGGCGGATGGACAGATGGAAAAAAAAACAGAGTATAGGGTTAAGAACTATGTAAAAAATTGATAGTTAAAAACGCTTGTATTAACAACTAAAAGATTATAGACAACTGTTGATGTCTTTACAACGGTCTACCAAATTATTTAACGTACAAGAGATTACAGGCTTTAATCAGCAAAACATCCAAATTAACAATGAATGTTAAAACACAGTGGGGGTCATAATTATAGCCTACTAAGCTTCTTGAGATTCATTAGCACCGATCAAGCACGAGTCGAATAAGGAATGGGCGTTTTGGTGTGTATCGCGATAAATAATAGTAAAAGGCACGAATCAAATAAGAAATGGGCGTTTTGGTGTGCATAGCGATAAAGATTAATACAAGGTTGAAATAATTGTCAATAACATCTATTGCAATATATCACCGAAAGCTTAAAAACACCTAGAAGCCTCCACATATATATAGTTTCAATGAGCCAAGATGCGTCGAAGGTATTGGAAAAGGACCACTTGAATATATACACATCCAAGGTGTTTAGTTGGATGGCTCCCAAGAACTACCGATATGTAAAACATATAGAAATACATTTTGGATCAATAACTATTAACTAAAAACTTGTCTAATAATAAAATGATACTACACGGAAAATCAAATTATTAACGAACACCGTGAACTCCGGGTGACAAACTGATGTGGACCATTGGGTGCATCAAATGAAGGCCGAAAGGTGGTTTTCCAAAAATAAACGATGATGATGGTGATGACGATGATAGTACAAACCTGATGTGAGTGGCTATGGCCTATGGTTGTTGCATTAGTTGAAGATCAGTGCGTTATTATAATGATTATGAAAAGAATTATTTTTCTTAAATACTACTACTGTGAGATATTTCATGACTTCTTGGCTTAAAAGATATCACCTATTCATAGCATGAGTATGTTATACGATAAATAAAATAATAATAGCAAATCACTATATAGTTCAATGCTAAATACAAATAACGCATCACGTTGCCCCTATTGTAGATTTTAAAAAGAACAATTCCTTGAAAATATACCGGGTGCTGTATTTCAGGAAAAATACGAAATTAAATTTACATGACTATTTTAAAATTATAAATATATTAAGTGAACTGTTAATAGTGTGTTTGAAATTATAATGTGGCGTGTAATATAATTATATATATCTTAGGAGAGAACGTATCCCACATCATCCATCAGCATGGCCGCTCACTAGCTTGTAGGATATTGTCTCTGTTTGCCATACGTTTCACCAACTATTATTGCTCCTCTCGCCTCTGATTTCATCTCAGCTGGAATATAACTCCAATTCTCGTAGTTGACGTGAAGTGAGAGGCTAGAACTGTAAGGTCAGTGTATTATTTTTAACATTTAATAATCGGTGATTGTCTGGGTTGTCGTCTGCATCTCTCGTCTCGCTTTCGAGCGACTGACTACCTATGAATTTATGTTGTGTCGACTGCTGTTGACGCTCGGGCTCGGCTCGGCCTCACCTCGAATCCAGAACACTTCTATCTTACATGCTTTTGGCGAGCTTTGTCCTTTAGCTTATTAATGTGCCTCTAGTTGTGTGAAGTAATAGCTATAGTAAGCCCATCGTGAAGAGTACAAGGCTGGCCTACCTAATCCCAAAGTTAGCTAATCGGCTTGCATGCAAGGAACTCGTTCAGGCAACTGAGGCTATTTGACGTCGATGACTTTTAATTACCTAAGTCACTCGTGTCTTAGGATGATAGATTGTGGTAGCTAATACTATATAGTATTTGAATTCATAGCCGGATACTGATCTACCTAGGTACTAGGCTATAAGTAGTAGCTACAGGCTACTTTAGTTACTACCACTATACCTATTTGATTGCTGGTTGTAGTATACCTACCTACCTACCTACCAGGGTGAACAACCTGGGCCAATCTTGCCCGCTCGTTGACCCACCCTCCAGAAAAAGTACTGTAACACATCCTGACACCGGCGTTGGACACCAGTCATCGGGCATGGAAGAAACACCTCAAGATCTGTACTTTCCACTTGAAATATGAGTTTTCTCCCAAAGTACAAGATAATGTCATAATTTAAGATTATACAGAGGTTGATGAAAGACTAGCCATGCCCAGTGCAAACATACCTCCATGATGCTTTCAAAATTTTTGCTTAAAACACCTTGCGTGTGGAAGATTGACACCATCTTGATGTTTGTGGAGTCACTTGTGTCAATAAACTTTCCATTTCATGTGCTAAATCTGCACACCACTTGTACCCATAGACGCTAGGACACTTTCTTTACAACAATCTTAAATGACGACAACGATCGCCCTCGAGTCCAAGAAAACTTGGGATTTTTCTGGAGGAAGAAGAGTGCGCTAAATATTCGTTGTAGAAAAAGTAACTACTAGATTCCTGACACAAATGTGAATGATTTTGCTGTGAACAGTAGCTACAATGTCGTTGTTTGCGCTTTTCTATTTTTTATCATTGTTGCCAATTGGTATATGTTTATCCTCCAAACTGGGTAAAGAGTCACACAAAACTGTGGGAATAAATGAAGTTAGCGTTTCTATTTGTAGCATATATACATGAATATTAGAGCGATTTTGTTGATATTGTATTACTATGACTACTAGAATTAATGGAAACGGTTTGTAAATGCATTGGCGTATATGTGAAGCTCCACTAAATTGGCAATGATGAAATTTTGCCATTCCTAGCATGCAAACATTAAAGGTTACATTTATTTCAGGCATAGGTACAATTATTTAAAATAAAAAAGTCACAATGGTAATATAGACTTGAATGAATGAAAAGTGCTATAAAATAATTACAAAATTTTTTTCATAAACTATTCTTTAACCTGTCGTCTGCTCGCCGCTGCTATTGGCAGCCAGATGTATGTTTAAGGGCTGTTGCCTTGTATAATAAGGCGTCCTGTGAGGTTATGTTAGACTTGCGATAATCTTATGCTAAGTCAGTTGGTTACGACTTCCATGCTCATTGGAATGTCTTGGGGTTTGATGATAACTTACGAAGTCAGTATCTTCTGTGGTTACGACGACGGAGATGTGTTAAACTCATGATGATAGTAGTTATAGCTAACTGCATTCGATCTCTTTCTGATGTGAGGTTCTAGTAGAGAACACTTAAGTACAAAAATACATCTGTTCTTCTGAGATTACAAGATGAAATTGTACAAGTCTGCCAATGATTATGGCTGATTGAATTCTATATGATGAAGCTCAGATAAAAATGGACAGGTCTTCTAATGATGATGGCTTGATCACTTCTCCTCTACAATCTGGTTTACAATATATAAAGGAAGCAGACAGTAGCTCAAACATACGAACATACATACAGATGACATAGATTACAAATCACGTAGGCCGTTTGAATTATAGGTCACGGTGGTCGCCTCAAGCAAGACGCTTTGGCTATAGTTTACAAATAAATGAATGACCACAGGTGACGGCTCTAGACATTGACTGATTATACACGTCATCTTAGCCTACTTTATTGTATACGTCATCTTAGCCTACTTATCGTATCTGGTCTGATCACATTCCTGCAAGCAATCTGGTTGACCTCTTGGGTCACTGGTTTTTAATTAATCATGGGGTAAAATTACAGTTTCAACCATTATGGGAAAACTGGAATAAAAATATATTTGTTGCATCAGAAATAATGTAGTTCCAACAGATTTAACATTTATTTTGACTGCAAACCATCCGATTTAGAGATTTACTATGTAATTGGAGTAAAACGAGTTTTTCCAGAAAAAGGTAAATGTCCAGGAGAAGGCCGCACCCGTTTTTCAAGTATTAACGACGAAAAACGGCAAAAAACGACCAGATTGGTGTTGCACATCGCATACAAACATGAGGAAATGAATAAAAAAGAAACTAAGAGTTACTCTTACACACAAAATCTAAGCATAAACCTACTACCTACTTTAATTATGGGGGATCCCAGTGGGAAGCAGGGTTTTTGGGTGGGGGGAGGAGGAGAAAAGTGATTTTCGGGGCACTACCGAACTTAATACAACCACCTAACCTTACCTAGGGCCCTGTACCCCTACCTAGGCCTAGTGGGGGGCTCCGCCCCCCCTGCGAACCCCCCCTTAAGGCCACTACCTAACATCCATCAAACCAAATCCAAAGTGATGGTACTGCTATATACATCGTTATACTACCACCATTATAATATACTCTATAAATTAATGAAGCTTACCTTAAACTGTTGGTTGATAAAGATGTGCTGGTGCTTTGAGGAAAACGTGAAGCCGTTGCAAGGTTCCCTGACACTGCAAACAATTGGTAGGAAATCGAAGGTCTGTCAAAATTAATGCCAGAAGGGCCAGCCACTGCCTCTGCCATAGGAACAGGAAGACAAAATGCCGTTTTTTGCTTCATTATTCGAGTATTCAGTCAAACAAGGATACCAGTGGACACTAGACAGGTAACTTTTTTACTCCGCTGAAATGCTAGTGAAACTTAGTTTTCGACTAAAGTCGTTCGTAATTGGTTATGAAACCCATGACGTCATAACGATGTCACACCTCTCAGCCAATAATGAGTAACTGGAACTGCTTTTCTTTGCGTAAGAAAGTAAGTTAGAGGGCTCATTAAAAGTAAACATTACCGTAGAGGAAACACCTCTCCCGACTTAGGAAAAATTCGAGGTAAAAACTTAATTTTTTGTTTTCTCTGTAAGTAAGCATTAGCGACAATAATGTATTGAGAAGAAGTGTTTTGTTATCACGTGCTTTACTCGGGAAAAATATCAATATACGTAATAGATTTCCCATAATGGTTGAAACTGTAATAATACCAATCATGGTTTTAGTTTTTTGTATATATGGAATAACATTCCATATTTTTATTATGTAACACTTACATAATGCTCGGTCAGCTAAAAAAACAACCACTGAATATTACTCAAGCTTGACTTGCATTTGACTTATAGGAGTGTGATACAGACATTATGGTGAATATATATAGATATATAGAAAATACTTATATGACAAAAAAAAAAATTCATGGTGTACACAAATACAGATTCATGTAATAAGATATAAGACATATGCATATGATGATATTCGTAAATAATAATGATCACGTGATATGTAATGATACAGTTTTTCACTTCAACTCATTAAGATACATATGCTACAGAAAATACTAATGTACTCTGGTAATTGCATAGGATAAAGATTAACATGATAAAAATCATATTTTAACTAATAAAAATTTATATATGAAGTGATAAAAATTATTAATTTTTATGCTGATTCATTGACCCATAAACTAACTCATAACTGCAGTTATTGGTAAGATAAAAGGTAACATTGATTATAGGCTACCTGATTTATTATTACATATGTATATGGATTCATATAATTATGATCAATATATGTGCACTTAATACAACTGATTAACATAAATGACTAATGTAAGTGATTAATCTAGGTGCACTTTAAATAGATTCCTAGTGCGTACACGCAGATATATTTCGATTCTGTTATTATATGGGATACTTTTCGTCCATTACACAGTTCCAGACAACCACCTATAGCCAAATGAAATGGCCTATTCCAAATGGTTAAAAACAAAGGGAAATTGCCTGGGCAGGGTCCGATGTTCTATTTTGCGCCCATACTTGTCCTCTGTATCCTATGCCATATGAATACGTTCGCGTATAAGGCTTCTTGTGGTAGCATAGAGCAATGCAGTTTTTTGTAGAATGTTCTACATTCAAGTTTACATTCAGAGCACTTCATTCAACAAAAAACTGCATTACTCTGTTATATAGTTTCTGAGCAATAAATACTTGTAATGGTGTACTGAGCCTTTTTTGACACCCTGTACATGAAGACAAAAATTGTTCCTACTAAGACACTGCTGTCAACAAACTCAACGTATTTCAAGTGCAATTTGGAGTGAAATAAGAACAATATATATATATACAACTACTATCCGACTTACAACCTGCTTGACATACGACCATTCGTACTTACAACCTTACTTCAGACAGTTGACCATTGAGTTACTTAGCACTGCGCCATCTCATGAGAACTCTCATCACTCAGGCATGAGAACTCTCATCACTCAGGCAGCATCAGTTTGAGTTACCCTGCCCTATCTGCAGCATCATTTGGTATTAACTGTACTGTAGACTGAATTGCAAACCAATTTACGTAAGAATCGACTTCTGACATGCATGCAAGAACCTAACCCCATTGTAACTCAATGCCTGACTGTACGTAATATATACTATTACATAAATGATTAAAATGTATTAGTAGAAGTACATTATGGTAAAAAGATTGAAATAATGATTGTACATTACATTACAGTACTAAGTAGGCACTTTTATATATAAAAGGTTTGATAGTATACCCTACCCAGTATGTTGGCCACTTTTTAAGGTTCGACTTACATCCATTCTGACTTACAACCAGTGGGTCGGAACCAAACTTGGTTGTAAGTAGGATGGTACTTGTAATTGCAATCAAATAAGCACTGTGGAGTCTCAATTTTGATGGCAGTAAGGATAAAACCACTGATTACAGGGTAAAAATGCATTTCAGTTCAAACCATGACCCCAGGAATAAGACATCTCATACTTTCAATAATATAGGCAACAAAATGTTATTTTATTGTGCTAATTACAACTGCAATCTTGAGTAGTATCAATATACGCTAATGTTGTTTAAATGAACGCTGGGAAGGACGTGGTCTCGATGCTGGAGACGAAAGGGGCCTGATGAGAGTCGACGCCATATTGGATTTAAAAACTGCCTTGAAAATATATTTTTGCACATGCAACTTCCCCGGCAGATATATACTTAGCTTATGTCTCTGATGTCCCGACAGAATTCAAAACTCGCGGCACACGCTACAGGTAGGTCAGGTGATCACCCTCTCCCGCCGCTGGGTGGCGGGAATAGGAACCATTCCCGTTTTCAGACCAGATTTTTTCTGTCGCCGGTGCTAACAACATCGTTGTTAGTTCCTCCTGCACGGAATTCTGCTTGCTTTGCTAAGGATTGTTTGGTGAAGTATTCTTTCTTTGGCTTTGGTATACGCTGATTTGGACCGTTATTTGGATTTGCTTAGGATTCTTCATTATGGCTGATGTTGTGCCTGAAACTCGTTTTAGAGTTTGTGTGAAAGAAGGATGTAAGGTGAGACTGCCGAAAGCTTCGGTGGACCCTCACACTATTTGTGTTAAATGTAGGGGGAATGAATGCTCAGTTAGTAACACGTGACGAATGTTTGAGTTTGACTGAAGTGCAATGGAAGAGTTTGACTGCGTATGTAAATAAGTTGGAGAAAGATAGAATTAGGAAAGCTGCTAAAAGTTCAATTAGGTCCTGCTCTTTGAATCAGGACAATCTTTCTATTTTCAATGTAATTTCTCCTACTGCTAACGCAGGTTCAGCTCCTTCCCTGTGCAGCGAAATCGTAGATTCGTCTCGATCGGAGAAAGCTGCAATGGAAGCGTCGATCCGTAATTTGCAAAGGCAATTACGAGAAATGGAAGGTAAGAGTGAAGTGTGCAGTGAAGTGTACAGTGTCCCCAGTGTAGTGGAGGGGGCGTCTGACCGACTCCGCATTGCTCCTAGGCCATGACCAAGGGAGGAGGAATGTCGAAATGTAGAGTATTCCCAACGGTCAGGCGTCCCTTCGGCAGGCCCTGTAGACTTGTCCCAGGCTGCCTTGGACAGCTATAGACAAAGCGTCCTTAAGAAGTGTTTTTCCGACTCGGATTCTACTTCTCCAAGACGCGGATGGAGCTCCGCGTCTAAGTCGCGCCCTCTGAAGAGAGCCTGGAAGGCGCCTGCAGGAGACGCATTAGACTCCAGCCCAGAGCCTTTTCCGGAGTATTCTCCCGCTCAGAAGAAGAGAGCGATGAAGTCTCCTGTTTCTTCTCCGGAAGGAATTCGTGCTTCTACAAAGTAGTTCTTGGTAGGACTGCAGGAGCAGCTATCCTCGTTAGTAGGCTCGCTGTCTAAGGAGCCTTCTCGCAGGAAGGACGTCTCTCTTCCAGTAAAGAGCTCTCTTAAGAGACGGTCGTCAAGTCGGCATTCGGACTCTGGTAGGCGTCTCTCCTGGAAGGCGCTACTCCCCAACAAGATCGTTGCTATATGCCTCTCCCTTTCGAGAACGATCTACTACTCTGACCAGAAGAGCTTCTTCTAGTAGGATCCCGCATTTGTCTAGACGCCCGAATAAGGGCGCAAGCCCCTCTCCTGACAATGATAGTCGATCCTTTCGTAGGAGTAAAGAATGGGGAGTGGAAGAATCTTCGAAAGGAAGTAAACCCCTCTCCTGGCAGGAGCCAGGATGAGAGCAGACGTTTTTGTACATGAACTTTCCTGTCAGACATATACTTAGCTTACGTCTCTGACGTCACGACAGAATTCAAAACTCGCGGCTAACGCGACAGGTAGGTCAGGTGATCTACCTTACCCGCCGCTGGGAGGCGGGTGTAAGAACCATCATACCTTTCTTGCCAGATTTTTTCTGTCGTCGGTGTCGACCACACCTGTTGTCGGTACCTCTTGACAGTTGGATTCTTTTCTCGTTTTCGCCCTGGATTGTTTCTACGGACTTTTGGTGAAGTACCCGATCTTTTGGCCTGGCATTCGCGATTTGTGGACAGTTATTGGACTTTTCTTTGGATTTTTCTTTGGATTTTTCTTGGATTCATGATGTCTGATGTCGATACTAAGAAAACTGCTATGTTTAGAGTTTGTTGTATGACTGAGTGTAAGGTGAGGCTACCGAAAGCTGCGGTAGACCCTCACACGGTATGTTTGAAGTGTAGAGGGAATGAATGCACCTTTAATAACCCTTGTAATGAATGTGAAAAGCTGAATGAGGATGAATGGAAGTCTTTGTCTTCCTACTTGAGGAAGCTTGAAAAGGATAAAGTTAGGAAAGCTTCTTCCAGGAGCAGTAGTAGATCTCGTATTAGCGAGTTGGATGTAGATAATCCTATTTTAGAAGTACTCCTTTCCTTTGTCAGTTTCAGCTCCTGCTCCCTGCACCGAAGCCGAAGATGCGCCTTCGGAAGTGGGCTCAATGAAAGCCACATTCGCAGTATGGAGAGGAAAATCAAGCAACTAGAAGGTAAGAGTGATTCCAATAGTGATTTGTGCAGTGAACCCAGTGCAGTGGAGGGTGCGTCTGATCGGCTCCCTAATGCTTCCAGGCCTAGACCTCTTCCAGACTCCCAGTCCCAGTGGAGGAGGAAAGTCGAAAGCCGCAGGAAGGTTAGGGAGCATCCCCAACGGTCAGGCGTCCCCTCGGTAGCTCCTGTTGATCGTTCCCAGGCTACCTTGGATCGCTCCAAGAGAGAAACTTTTGCGCCAGTGCTTCTCGTCGTCGCCTTCGCCTTCTCCTAAAAGAGGATGGAGCTCTTCGGAAGCCTCGCGCCCTTCGAAGAGAGCCTGGAACGCTCCCTGCGCCCGCCCTTCCAGCCTGAAGTTTTTTCGGAAGAGCCTGAGGTGGAAGCGAAGAAGCGTAAGAGATCTCAGGAGTATCGTTCCCCGAGCGAGATCGAGCTTCGTCTCCTGTTCACGAGTTTGTGAATTCTCCTGCAAGGGTCTTGGCTAACCTTCAGGCGCAGATTTCGGCTCTGGCTGGCTCTCTTTGCGTGTCTTCTCGTCGTAGGAAGGACGTCTCGCTTCCTGTAAAGAAGTCCAGGCTCCCCTCTCCTGACTCTCGCTATTCGACGGAAGAGGCGCGCTCACCTGTGCGTTCGGATTCTCGCAGGAGGCTTTCTGCTCGGACAAGATCACATCTGCGTTAAGCGACATTCGCCTGACAGACAAGTTTCTCCTTCGGACAAGGAGCAAACTGCGCGTAGGAGATCCTCACCCTACAGACGCTCTTCTCGAGACAGGATCGCTCCCCTTGACAGGCGCCAAGAGCCTAGTAGGCACTACTCACCTCGTAGCCGCTCCTCGTCTCGCCTCCACTCTCCGGTTGACAAGCGCCCTAAATCGGACAGGCGCCCTTCGCTGGACAGGCGTCAAGAGCTTGTTAGGCGCGTTTCGCCTGGCAGGCGCTTTCTCCCGACTTTTACTCGCCTCGAGTCAGGCGCCGAGAGCCTAGCAGGCGCTTCTCCCCTGGTAGGCGCTCACCTAGTAGGCGCTCGTCGCCAGAGATTCTCTCGCCTCGGTTCAGGCGCCAAGAGCCTGGTAGGCGCTTTTCGTATGGCAGGTTCCGTTCGCCTGGTAGCCGCTCTCCTTTGGATAGGCGCCAAGAGCCTGATAGAAGTTCTTCTTCAAACAGGCGCTCTGCACCTGACTGCCGCATGACTCCTATTAGGCTTCAAGGATCTGGGAAACGCACTCCTCCAGACAAGAAGGAGGTTGCAAGTAGACACTTGCCTGAAGCATTGTCTCCAAGACGTATACGTCTAACTTCCTCTAGAGACTCCTTTAAGAATAGTCGCGCCTCTAAGGATCAGGAGGGCTCTTCAGCTCAGGAGGAACAGGACCCCTCAGAAGAAGAAGGACCAAAAGACGCCTCAGTTTCCTCCTATAAGAAACTAACGGAGTTACTCCTGCAAGAGTTTGGAGATATCCTTTCTCCTGTGGCTCCCCCTTCTCCTCTTTCGTTATTCTCCACTTCGAAGACGTCGAAGGTTTCGTCTTGTGTAAGGATGAAACCTACTGTTTCCATGAAGAAGGCGCTGAGAGGTTTTGGGGAATGGCTCCTTTCTAAGGAAGAGAAAGGGAAGACGGTTTTTTCTTTCCCTCCGTCTAAACTGACCGGCAGATTGGGATTCGGTGGTACGAATCGGGAGAAACCTTTAGGTCTCGCTCTCCCTTCGTCTGCGGACTCGGACTTCTCTTCATTAGTGGATGCTGCTCGTCGTTCCGCCCTCTTGTCCGCCAAGACTACGTGGGGAATGAACGAACTTGACCACTTACTGAAGGGAATGTTCCGAGTCCTGGAAGTTTTCAACTTCCTTGATTGGTCTTTAGGTGTTCTGGCTAATAAGACCAAGACCCCAGATGCTCTGTCTCCTGAAGATCTTAACTGTGTACTCACTTGCATGGATAAAGCAGTGAGAGACGGATCGAGTGAAGTCTCCTCACTGTTTGGAGCTGGAGTGCTTAAGAAACGGTCGGTCTACTGTTCGTTTCTCACGAAGGCAGTGTCTCAGCACAAAGGGCCTCGCTCTTGTATGCTCAACTCTCTCCTCTTCTGTTCCCCAAGAAAATTATCCAAGATGTCTCGAGTGCCCTTTCAGCTAAGGCTACTCAGGACATGTTAGCCCAGGCGGCCAGGAAACCTCGCTCTGTCTTCCAACCCAAGACCAAGAAAGAGACTCCTCTGAGACAGGAGCCCTTTCGAGGAGGACCCGCTGTCAGAGGTTCTGCAACCAGAGGGACTAGACCTTTTAAGAGAGGTAAAACCTTCTCTAAGTCAGTCAGAGGAAGAAATAGCGGTCAAGGACTCCAGACATCAGTGGGTGCCAGACTACTGAAATTTGCCGACGTCTGGGCCCACAAAGGGGCAGACAATTGGTCCCTATCGATTGTCAGCAAAGGATACCTCATTCCCTTCTCGTCAAGACCACCATTGACGACAACTCCGAGGGAGTTGGTAGCCAAGTACAAGGACCCCATCATGAATCAAGCCCTTTCTCTAGCAGTAGATCTCATGCTAGAGAAGGAGGCTATAGAACTAGTGAAAGATCCCCGCTCTGCGGGCTTTTACAACAGACTTTTCCTATGTTTCCGAAGAACTCAGGAGGATGGAGACCGGTGTTGGATGTAAGCGCCCTGAACGTCTTTGTGGAAAAGAGGAAGTTCGCCATGGAGACAACTTCCTCAGTGTTAGCGGCTCTTCGTCCAGGGGACTGGATGGTGTCTCTAGACCTTCAGGACGCTTACTTTCATGTGCCGATCCATCCTTCTTCACGGAAGTATCTACGATTCATGATGGGAGGAAACATCTTCCAATTCAAGGCCTTGTGCTTCGGCTATCAACTGCACCCCAAGTTTTCACGGGGTTAATGAAAAACGTGGCGCAGTGGCTACATTTGGAGGGAGTGAGGGTGTCGCTTTATCTCGACGACTGGCTAATCAGAGCAGAGTCTCAAGAAAGATGTCTGGAGGACCTTCAAAAGACCCTTACATTGGCAAGTTCGCTGGGGCTTCTGGTGAACTTCCAGAAGTCTCAATTAATCCCCAGTCAAGAGAGGATCTATCTGGGGATTCGGATAGCTTCTCTGGCTTTTCGGGCTTTTCCGTCGCCAGAGAGGATAGCTCGTTGCTACGAGAAAATAACGACCTTCCTAGAGAAAGATGCATGCACAGCGAGGGAGTGGATGAGTCTGCTGGGGACACTCTCCTCGCTGGAGCAATTCGTTTCTCTAGGAAGGTTGCATCTCAGGCCTCTACAGTTCTTCCTATGCCAGAACTGGAGGCGTCTCTCCCTAGATCTGGAGTTCTCCTTCAAGATCTCAAGAGAAATCAAGAGAGACCTTCGGTGGTGGAACGACCCACTTCGATTTGTGGAAGGAATGTCTCTCTACATGCCGAACCCCAGCCATGTGTTGTTTTCCGTTTGACGCATCGGAGGCAGGTTGGGGAGCGACACTCGGGACAAGAGAAGTGTCAGGCACCTGGAAGGGGGATCAGGTGTCCTGGCACATCAACAAGAAAGAGTTGATGGCAGTCTGGATGGCATTGAAAGCCTTCGAACCCCACGTCCGAAATGCAGTAGTGCAGGTCAATTCGGACAACACAACAGCCTTGGCGTACATCAAGAAACAGGGGGGGACGCAGTCTCCTTCTCCCTGTACGAAACAGCAAGGGATCTTCTGCTGTGGTCTCAAACAAGGAATTCAGTCTTCTCACCAGATTCGTACAGGGAGAAAGGAACGTCAGGGCCGATCTCCTGAGCAGGAAGAATCAACTCCTGCCTTCCGAGTGGACCCTCCACTCAGAAGTATGCCAAGACCTGTGGAGAAGATGGGGCAGACCTCACATCGATCTCTTTTGCAAACAGCCAAAGAACGCAAGAATCGAAATTTACTGCTCCCCGATCTCAGACCCAGGAGCAGTTTCAGTGGATGCGTTTCTCCTAGATTGGACAGGGCTAGACGTCTACGCCTTTCCCCCCTTCAAAGTACTAGGACAAACCCTCAAGAAATTTGCTATCTCGGAGAGGACAAGAATGACGCTAGTAGCTCCGTTCTGGCCCGCCCAAGATTGGTTCACAGATGGTACTGGAATGGTTGGTGGACTTTCCAAGAGCACTTCCACAAAGACAAGATTTGCTCAAACAACCCCACTTCGACAGGTATCACAGAAACCTCCCCGCTCTCAATCTGACTGGCTTTCGACTGTCAAAAGTCTTGTCAGAGCGAAGGGGTTTTCTACAAAAGCTGCTAAGGCTATCGCCTCAGCTAGAAGACCTTCGACCCTTAAAGTCTACCAGTCGAAGTGGGACGTCTTTCGCCGTTGGTGCAGGAACCAGAAGTTTTCCTCTTCCAGTACCTCTGTGACTCAGATAGCAGATTTCCTAGTTTTCCTCAGATGCGGTTTGGCAGTATCTACTATCAAAGGATACCGTAGCATGCTGGCTGCGGTGTTCAGACATAGGAATTTAGATCTTTCGAATAACAAAGATCTTCATGATCTATTAAGATCTTTTGAATCTTCCAAGAAAACTTCGAACGAAGTTCCAAGTTGGAATCTGGATGTGGTTCTTCGTTTCCTGAGGTCCGCTAGGTTTGAACCACCACATTTAGCCTCCTTCAAAGATCTCACGAGGAAAGCTCTCTTTCTCATGGCTTTAGCATCTGCTAAAAGGGTTAGTGAGATCATGCCCTAGAAGGAAGGGTAGGTTTCAAAGGAGATTCCGTGGTTTGTTCCTTCCTTCCTTCGTTTTTAGCAAAAAAATGAGAACCCCTCAAATCCTTGGCCAAGGAACTTTGAGGTTCGTGGTTTATCTGCCCTAGTAGGGGAAGAACCTGAAAGAACTCTTTGCCCTGTTAGGAGTTTAAAATACTACCATTCTAGAAGAAGAAAACCCTTAAGGGCATTGAGGACAGACTATGGTGCTCTGTAAAGGACCCAGCAGACCATTGTCGAAAAATGCGCTGTCTTTCTTCATTAGAAGTGTTGTGAAAGAAGCACATAGATCTTGTAATGAAGAACATTTCAAGCTCCTAAAAGTCAAGGCTCATGAAGTGAGAGCAATTGCCACTTCCTTGGCCTTTAAGAAGAATATGTCTCTTCAGAATCTGATGAAAACTACATTCTGGAGATGTAATTCAGTATTCGCCAACCACTACCTAAAAGACGTCAGTATTACGTATGACGAGTGCTTCGCGTTAGGCCCGTACGTATCGGCGGATTCGGTGCTGGGGCAGGGAGCTGGAACAATCCTTAGTAGTTTTTTCCCTTGTTTTTTTTTTGGTAATTGAGTTCATATGGTTGTATGAAAAATGATGCAGGTAGGCATCTTTTTTTGTTTCGTAATGCTAATAACGTTAGTTTGGTTAGGTGATCGGATTTGGTTTAAAGCTCCCTGCGTTGGTAGTGGACAGGTTCTGTCATAGAAGAGGGCGAACCCCCAATTGACATGATCCGACTTGGATTCTACTAAGTAAGCGGATATCAAGTCCCGTTAGTAGACCCAAAGAGTCTTTTCAGCTGTAGGTCACGCCCTCGCTGTAGCTCTTATGGCTATGCAGACTATAGACAGTATCTAGGAAGTCTTCAGCCTAAACAGGTAAGAACCAAGGTTATGTTTATCCTACAACAGGTGTTGTTTACCTTTTCTTTGTTATTTTCTGTCTTGTACCCTCCACCAAGGGTGTCAATCAGCTAAGTATATGTCTGACAGGAAAGTTCATGTACAAAAATGATATTGTTATTTTACAATAAAGTTTTGTACATACTTACCTGGCAGACATATACGATTGATGGCCCGCCCAGCCTCCCCTCAGGAGACAGGTATAAGAGAGAAAAAATCTGGCAAGAAAGGTATGATGGTTCTTACACCCGCCTCCCAGCGGCGGGTAAGGTAGATCACCTGACCTACCTGTCGCGTTCTTTTTTTTTAGCCGCGAGTTTTGAATTCTGTCGTGACCGTCAGAGACGTAAGCTAAGTATATGTCTGCCAGGTAAGTATGTACAAAACTTTATTGTAAAATAACAATATCATTTTTCTACCCCAAGGCGCGTAGCGCCTGATAGACGCTACCGACGTAACGCTAGCGCCTCTCCTCACAGGTGCCAAGAGCCTGAAAAGAGCCTGTTACGGGATTCTCGCCCTACTCCTTATAGAGTTTCCTGTAAAGATGCGAGCTCTTCCCCTCTCAGGCAGCAAGAACTTTTGAGAAGAAGCAGGCATTCTTCTTCTGCGAGGCCCCTTCCAGTAGAAACTGTTTCTTCAGGCAATAGGATCTCTTTGGGGAGTGGTCTTCCTTCCTCTACCAAACTTCCTTCGAAGGAAAAGAGCGCTTCTCCTTCTAGGACTCCTTCTCCGAAGAGGCATTCTTCTCCTAATGCTACCTTTGAAGAGGTATCTGAGGAGGAACTTCCTGTAGATGCGGGCGTCTCGGATTACAAGAGACTGGCAGCCCTGCTTCTTCAAGAGTTCGGTGACTCTCTTCGTCCTGCCAGATCCTCCTTCGCCGGGATCACTGCTTTCAAGCACTAAGCTTTCCAAGTCCTCTTCGTTCGTGAAAATGAATCCGACCCTTTCGATGAAGAAAGCCATCAAGAGCTTGGAGAACTGGCTCCTCTCTAAAAAAAGAAGCGGGTGCAACGACGGTTTTTTTTCCTGCCCTCCTTTCGAAGTTGGCAAGGTAAGCCAGGTGTCTGGTATGACACGAAAGAGCCAATGGGATTGGGGTCTCCCTTCTTCAGCTGATGCTGATTTTTCAGCGTTAGTGGATTCGTCTAGAAGACGCTCTCTTCATTCGGCAAAGGCCTCATGGGGAATGTGCGAAATGGACCATTTACTTAAGGGTCTATTTCGCACACTTGAGGTTTTTAATTTTATGGATTGGGCCTTGGGAGCCCTGGCTAAGAGAGCACAGGATCCAGACTTTGTTTCGATGGAAGTTTTAACGAGTGTACTTTCTTGTCTGGATAAGGCCTTGATGGATGGATCTACGGAGGTGGCTTCTCTCTTTGGATCGGCAGTCCTTAAAAAGAGATCTGTCTACAGTTCTTTTTTGACAAAATCGGTGTCTCCTCTACAGAGATCCTCCCTGCTTTATTCGACCCCTGTCTAGTCACCTGTTTCCACAAGAGACAGTGAGAGATATATCTAAGTCTTTATCCGGAAAGGCTACTCAGGATCTGCTTGCGCAGTCGGCGAAAAGACTAAAACCAGCAGTCCCTTTGGCTAAAAGAGAGAAGCCTGCTTTTCAGCAGCCCTTTCGAGGGAGAACGACGGCTAGACCCTCTCTTAGGAGTAGGAGACCAGTTAAGAGAGGAAGATCAGCATGCAAGCCCTTCCCTAAACCACAATGAGAAAGTAGTCCTCCAGACTACAGTAGGAGCCAGACTGCTGAAGTTTGCGAAAGTCTGGGCTCAGAGAGGGGCGGACAACTGGTCCCTCTCTATCCTCGAGAGAGGATACCTTATCCCCTTCAGGGAGAAGCCTCCCTTATCAACAACTCCAAGGGAGTTAACAGCAAGATACCGAGATTCTTTAAAGAACCAGGCCCTGCTACAACTAGTAGAAGAAATGATGGACAAAGAGGCGATAGAAAGGGTTCAAGACCTTCAATCTCCAGGGTTCTACAACCGTCTTTTTCTTGTACCAAAAGCCTCAGGAGAGTGGAGACCAGTCCTGGACGTAAGTGCCCTGAATCGCTTCATTGTCAAGACGAAGTTCACGATGGAGACGACTTCCTCCGTTCTTGCAGCTCTTCGTCCAGGGGATTGGATGGTGTCCCTGGACCTTCAGGATGCCTATTTTCATGTACCTATCCATCCCTCGTCCAGGAGGTACCTAAGATTCATGGTACAGGGCAAAGTTTTTCAATTTCGAGCTCTATGCTTCGGTCTTGCCACGGCCCCTCAGGTGTTCACGGGTCTTATGAGGAATGTCGCTCATTGGCTTCATATCGAAGGAGTAAGAATCTCGTTGTATCTCGACGATTGGCTGATCCGGGCCCAATCAAAAGATCGATGTCTGGAGGACTTGAAATTAACACTGGACCTAGTTCAGTCCCTGGGACTGTTACTAAACCTCGGGAAGTCCCAGATGAATCCCCAGCAAAGCATTGTCTATCTGGGGATTCTGATGGATTCTCGGGGTTTTCGTGTGTATCCATCAAAGGAACGACAGGAGAGATGTTTACAGAAAGTGACGACCTTCCTAGAGATAGAACAATGTTCCGCGAGGGAATGGATGAGTCTTCTGGGGACCCTTTCCTCGTTGGAACAGTTCGTTTCACTAGGGAGGCTACACTTAAGACCCCTACAATTCTTCCTCAGAGAGAAATGGGATCAGAAGCACCAAGAGCTTTCGGACTCCTTTCAGCTCTCAAAGAGCATAAAGGAGGACCTCAGTTGGTGGTTAGAGCCAAACAGATTGAATCAAGGGCTCTCCCTTCAGTTGTCGAGCCCTCGCCTAGTGTTATTCACAGACGCCTCGGAAAAAGGATGGGGAGCGACTAGGCTCGAGAGAAGTGTCAGGCACCTGGAGTGGGGAACAGGTGTCCTGGCATATCAACAAGAAGGAACTAGCAGCAGTCCATCTAGCTCTCGTTCACTTCGAACCTCAAGTATTGGGTGCCGTGTTGCAAGTGAATTCGGACAACACGACAGCTCTAGCCTGTAAAAGGAAACAGGGAGGGACTCACTCCTTCTCCCTGTTCGAGAAAGCAAAGGAGCTTCTTGTTTGGACCAAGGAACGGCGAATAACTTCTAACCAGGTTCATCCAGGGGGAAAAGAACGTGAGAGCAGATCTTCTGAGCAGAAGAGATCAGGTCCTTTCCACGGAATGGACTCTGCATTCAGAAGTGTGCGACGAGATTTGGGACCTCTGGGGGAGACCCAATATCGAACTGTTCGCAACGAATTGGAATGCGAGGTTGGAGAACTACTGTTCTCCGATTTCAGATCCAAAGGCAGTTGCAGTGGAGGGTCTCCTTCTGGATTGGAAGGGGATCGACGGGTACGCTTTTCCTCCTTTCAAGATAATAGGAGAGGTGGTAAGGAAGTTCGTTTCGACGGAGGGAGCCAAACTGACCCTCATCGCCCCATTCTGGCCAGCCCAAGATTGGTACACAGAGGTACTGGAATGGATGATAGATTTCCCGAGGGCCCTTCCACTGCGGAAGGATCTTCTCAGACAGCCCCACTTCGACAGATACCATAAAAACCTCCCCGCTCTCAGTCTGACTGCCTTCAGACTGTCGAAGGACTCATCACAGCGAGGGGGTTTTCACGCAAGGCTGCAAAGGCAATTGCTAGAGCCAGAAGACCTTCAACTCTTCGCGTGTACCAGTCGAAGTGGGAGGTGTTCCGAAGATGGGCCAGGTCCCAGAAAGTATCCTCTTCCAGTACCTCTGTAACTGAAATAGCAGATTTTCTCCTTTATTTGAGGGAGAAATGCAATCTGGCCGTTACCACAATAAGGGCATATAAAAGCATGCTCTCATCTGTTTTTAGACATAGAGGCCTTAATATCTCGGAGGACAAAGGATCTGCATGACTTGTTAAGGTCCTTTGAAACCTCGAAGTCCAAGACTATAAGACCACCTAGTTGGAACCTGGATGTGGTTCTTAGATATTTAATGTCCGAGAAATTCGAACCTCCTCAAAATTCCTCATTCAGAGACTTGACTAGAAAGTCTCTCTTTTCCTTTGCAATAGCCTCTGCTAAGAGAGTTAGTGAACTTCAGGCTTTAGAAGGAACTGTGGGCTTTAAGGAAGATTCTGCAGTATGCTCCTTTAATCCCCTGTTTTTAGCAAAGAACGAAAATCCTTCTAAACCATGGCCAAGGACTTTTGAGATTAAGGGACTGTCCTCTTTGGTAGGGAGAGACTTAGAGAGGACATTGTGCCCAGTCAGGATCCTCAAGTTCTACCTAGAGAGGAAGAAGCTACTTGGTGGAAATGTGGATAGCCTTTGGTGTTCCGTAAGAAATCCTAAGAGGATGATTTCTAAGAATGCTTAAGCGTATTTTATTAAAGACGTTATCAAAGAAGCGCATGCTTCCTGTGAAGATGAACATTTAAGGCTTCTAAGAGTCAAAGCACATGAGGTCAGAGCTGTAGCTACCTCTTTAGCGTATCATAGGAATATGTCGATACAGACTCTTGTCGAATCCACCTATTGGAGGTGCAATTCGGTTTTTGCATCAAATTACTTAAGAGACGTGCGAGTCACTTATGACAAGTGCTTCTCTCTCGGACCGTTCGTGTCTGCGGATTCGTTGCTGGGGCAAGGAGCTGAACCTAATCCTTTATAGTTAGTTAAGTTAGTAATTTTAAATGTTTTTTGGTGTTGTGTTTTTATGGTCGATTGGAAGGGGTCTTGGGAATGCTCCTTTCAAATCGTAGTGTTAACAAATGTAGTGTGGTCAGGTGGTCGGGATTGGTTTTTCGTGCTCCTTGTTAGTGATTTGGACCTAGGCTCTGTCATGTAAGAGGGTTAGTCCCCGTTGATATGACAAAGGTGAAGGCTCTACCATGTAAGTGGGTCAGCCCCCATTGGTATGATCCAAAGACAAGTCTCTGTCAAGTAAGCGGGCTCGCCCCCATTGACACGATCCAGAAGAGCTATCATGTCAGGTCTCATCCCACTGAAATTCTTGAGGCAAACAGACTCATAGACAGTAATCATGAAGTCTTCTGCCCAATAAGGTAGGAACCAAGGTTTTAATAAGTTTATATATATGACCTACAACAGATGTTGTTTCCCTGTTTTTATTGTTATTTATATTGAGTAACTATCTCTTACCCGCCACCAAGGGTGTCAATCAGCTAAGTATATATCTGCCGGGGAAGTTGCATGTACAAAAATTATATTGTTAGTATACAATAAAGTTTTGTACATACTTACCCGGCAGATATATACGATGAATGGCCCATCCATTCTCCCCTCAGGAGATAGGCGTAAGAGAAAAATCTGGTCTGAAAACGGGAATGGTTCCTATTCCGCCACCAGCGGCGGGAGAGGGTGATCACCTGACCTACCTGTAGCGTGTGCCGCGAGTTTTGAATTCTGTTGGGACGTCAGAGACTATAGCTAAGTATATATCTGCTGGGTAAGTATGTACAAAACTTTATTGTATACTAACAATATCATTTTATGAAGACCTCACATGCTTATTTTAATTCATATGGCGCTTTCATATATCCCATGTTGACGAAACTTCAATCTTTTGAATAGTATGCTTAAAGGTGTAATTGTATTCGTGTTTCACCAATTAAATATTGAGTGAAAAAGGGTGATCTGCGCGAGTAAGGTGGACTCAAGGCGGTTGTTTACCCTTCTATGCAATCTGACCCTTAGCTAAGCTTATTATTGGTACAAACCACTACGTATTTGTTTTCCCTTCCATCATTTATCCTGGCCAACAGTGTGGGACAGTAGTGGGAAACCAGGGATTTTTTGGGAGGAGCAGCACCAAAAATTGAATTTGACCCCACTCTGCCCAGAAACACTCTGCTTGGCCTCATCTCATAAAGTAATTTATACATGTTTAGCCTATTCTGTAATGATCCTTACTTTTTAGTGTATTGTGTAATGATCCTTCGATTTTAGTTTATTGTGTAATGGTCCTTAGTTTTTGTACATGCAACTTCCCCGGCAGATATATACTTAGCTATAGTCTCTGACGTCCCGACAGAATTCAAAACTCACGGCACACGCGACAGGTAGGTCAGGTGATCAGCCCATCCCCGCCGCTGGGTGGCGGGACTAGGAACCATTCCCGTTTGTAATCAGATTTTCTCTGTCGCCGGTAACAACAACAACGTTGTTGGTACCTCCTGCTTAGAATCTTTTCTCGTTGGCTGAGGATTATCTGTTTAACCTTTGGTGACGTATATTGATCTTTGGCTTTGGCGTACACTTATCGTGGACCGTTTTTTTTTATTTTGGATTGGATACTCTTTAGAATGTCTGACGTGGTACCTGTATTTAGAGTGCGTACAAAAGAGGAATGTAAGGTGAGGCTACCGAAAGCTTCGGTGGATCCTCACACGGTCTGTAGTAAATGTAGGGGGAATGATTGTTCTGCAACTAATACCTGTCTTGAATGTGAGAGTTTTGTACATGAACTTTCCTGTCAGATATATACTTAGCTTACGTCTCTGACGTCACGACAGAATTCAAAACTCGCGGCACATGCGACAGGTAGGTCAGGTGATCTACCTTACCCGCCGCTGGGTGGCGGTTGTATGAACCAATCCCCCTTTCCAGCCAGATTTTCTCTGTCGCCGGTTTCGACTACACCTGTGGTCGTTACCTCCTGATAGTTTAATTCGTTTCTCGTTGCCTTGGATATCTTTGGACTGACTTTTGGTGAAGTACCTGATCTTGTTGGCTTGGCATACGCGCTTGTGGACTGTTTTTGGATATTGTTTTGGATTTTTCTATGATTTCAAGATGTCTGATGTAGAGGTTAAGAAATCTCTATGTTTAGGGTGTGTTCTATGGATGAATGCAAGGTGAGGCTACCGAAAGCAGCGGCAGATCCTCACACAGTATGCTTGAAGTGTAGGGGTAATGAATGTTCTTTTATTAACCCGTGTAATGAATGTGAGAAGTTGGATGAGGGTGAATGGAAGTCTCTTGTCTTCCTACTTAAGGAAGTTGGAGAAAGAGGGTTAGAAAGGCTTCGTCTAGGAGTTCTAGTAAGTCTCGTGTCAGCGAGTTAGAAGTAGATAATCCTGTCGTAGCACTAGATCCTTCTCCCGTTTCAGCTCCTGCTCCCTGCATCGAACCCGAAGATACGCCTTCGGAAGTGGTAGCCATGAGAGCCACGATCCTTAGCATGGAGAAGAAAATTCGTTCGTTGCAAGGTAAGAGTGATAGTGCAAGTGATTTGTGCAGTGCCCCCAGTGCAGTGGAGGGTGTGTCTGATCGGCTCCTTAATGCTTCCAGGCCTAGACCTCTTCCAGACTCCCAGTCCCAGTGGAAGAGGAAAGTCAACAGCCGCAGGAAGGTTAGGGAGAACCCCCACCGGTCAGGCGTCCCCTCGGTAGATCCTGATGCTCTTTCCCAGGCTGCCTTAATTCGTGCCAAGAAGGAGGTTTTGCACCAATGCTTCTCTTCTTCTTCATCGCCCTCGCCTAGAAGAGGATGGAGCGCCTCGGATACCTTGCGACCGTTGAAGAGAGCCTGGAAGGCTTCTTGCGCCCTACCTTCCAGCCCTGAGTGTTTTCCGGAGGATCCTGAGGTGGACATCAAGAAGCCCAGGAGGGATCAGGAGTACTCGCCTCATAGTAGGCTTTGAACCTCGTCCCCTGTGGAGGAGTTTGTAAGATCTCTGGCACGGATTCTAGCGGGGCTGCAAGCTCAGATTTCGGCTCTTGCTGGCTCCCTGGTGGGAGGCGCTCGTCGTAAAAAGGACGTCTCACTTCCCGTCAAGAAGTCTAGGCTACCCTCTCCTTGTTTGCCTTTTCAGTCGGAGTCTGCTCTCTCTCCTGTACCAGCGGATAGAGTGAGGCGCTCTTCCCTTGGCAGACGCCAGTCGTCTTCCAGGCGCCAATCACCCAGGATGCTCTCTCCTGGCGACATCCTTTCTCCCGTGGAACGGGAACAAGCTCCTAGTAGGCGCTCTTCGAAGGATAAGCACACGGCTTCTACGTCTCGCTCCTTTCCGAAGAGCCTTCAGTCTCCGGATAAGAGAGCCTCCCCCTGCTTTGACACTTCTCGAGACAGGCTCTCTCCTTTTGTCAGACTCCTAGAGCCTGGTAGGCGCTACTCCCTAGGTAGCCGCTCTCCTGCTGACAAGTACTTTGATCAAGATAGGCGCTACTCTCCTCGTAGGCGCTATTCGCCTGTTAGCCGCTCTGTTCCTGTCAGGCGCAAAGAGCCTGAAAGAAGCCTCTCTCCTGGTAAACAAGCTTTTACAGAGAACCACGCTTCTCGATCCAGATGTTTGGATCCTGGTAGACGCCTGTCACCTAGTAGGCGCTCTTCTCCAGGGATTCGCTCTCCTTTTAGTAGGCGCCAAGAGCCTAGCAGGCGCTCCTCTCAAATCAGGCGCAATTCGCCAGGCAGCCACTCTCCTCTTGACAGGCGTATAGAGCCTGGTAGGCGCCTTGAGCATAGTAGGCTCTCCTCTCCTAGCAGGCGCTCCCCCTTGGACTCCCGTGTTTCTCTGGACAGACGCCAAGAACATAGAGGACTCCCTCATCGGAGTAGGAAGGACTTCTTCAATAGGAGCTCTCCCGAAGCTTTGGCTTCTCCTGATAGGCGCCAGACGGCTGCCAGACACTCCTCCCAGGATAGGCGCCCTTCTTTAGAGAAGGCCGCCAACTCTCGTAAAGAGGTTGAAGGTTCTTCTTTAGAAGAGAAGAAACATTCGGACGAGGACGTGTTAAAGGATTCTTCGGTCTCGTCTTACAAGATCCTGACAGACCTCCTTCTTCAGGAGTTTGGAGACGCGCTTACTCCGGTCGCTCCTCCTTCTCCTCTCTCCTTATTCTCAACATCAAAGAAGACGAAGGTTTCCTCCTGTGTGAGAATGAAACCAACCATCTCAATGAAAAAGGCTTTGAGAGGTTTTGGTGATTGGCTTCTTTCTGAGGAGGAGAAAGGGAAGACTGTTTTTTCTTTCCCTCCTTCCAAGCTTACGGGAAAACTTGGTTTTTGGTATGAGTCTGGAGAACCCTTAGGCCTGGGTCTTCCCTCATCTGCAGACGCGGACTTCTCTTCACTGGTGGATTCCTCACGACGCTCGGCCCTCTTGTCTGCTTGACCACCTGTTGAAGGGAATGTTCAGAGTCTTGGAAGTCTTCAACTTCCTTGACTGGTCGTTAGGGGTTTTAGCAAAAAGAACTCAGAACCCGGATTCCCTTTCGCCCGAGGATCTCAACAGTGTCCTTACTTGCATAGACAAGGCAGTGAGAGATAGGTCTAGCGAAGTAGCCTCCCTGTTTGGAGCAGGGGTTATTAAGAAAAGATCGGTCTTCTGCTCTTTTCTGACCAAGTCCGTCTCTCATGCTCAGAGAGTGTCTCTTCTGTATTCGCAGCTTTCGCCTCTTCTCTTTCCAAAGAAGATAATTCAGGACATCTCTGGCGCTATCTCTGCTAAGGCTACACAGGATATGCTCGCCCAGTCTGCCCGGAAACCTAGACCGACCTTCCAGACCAAGACTAGGAAGGAGACGCCAGCTAGACAGGAGCCCTTACGAGGGGTCCCTCCTTCCAGAGCCTCTACCTCAAGAGGGACAAGATCTTTCAAGAGAGGAAGATCCTTCTCATGCTCTACCAGAGCGAAAAAGTAGGACAGAAGTCCTCCAGACATCAGTAGGTGCCAGACTGCTAAGATTCGCAGAAGTCTGGGCACAGAGAGGAGCGGACAACTGGTCCCTCTCGATTATCCAAAAAGGATATCTTATTCCCTTCTCAGCAAGACCACCTTTGACGACGACTCCGAGGGAGTTGGTGGCCAAGTACAGGGATCCCATCATGAACCAAGCTCTTACTCTGGCAGTAGAACAAATGCTAGAGAAAGAGGCTATAGAGCTAGTGACCGACCCATGCTCAGCGGGCTTTAACAACCGCCTTTTCCTAGTTCCAAAAGCCTCAGGAGGATGGAGACCGGTTCTGGACGTAAGCGCCCTGAATTTCTTTGTAGAAAAGAGGAGTTTGTTCATGAAACTTACCTGTCAGATATATATATAGCTGTATTTTTCCGAATCCGACAAATTTAAACACTTACGACACACGCAGTGGGAGTCAGGTGGTTAGTACCCATTCCCGCCGCTGGGAGGTGGGTATCAGGAACCATTCCCATTTTCTATTCATAATTTTTCTGTCGCCGGTGCTGGAAACACCTGTTTGCAGCACCTCCGTCCAGATTTTGGAAACTTACCAGCTACTTGAGTATCCCTTTTGGTTTTTTCTTTGGTATCTGAATTGGATCGGTGGCTTGGCACACGTTGACTTTGGTTTGATTTGATTTTGGTATTGATTTTTCTTTGATCAAGATGTCAGGGTCTAGTTCTGCTAGCGCTAGATTTTGTTCTATGTCCGAATGTAGAGGTAGGCTACTGAAAGCTTCAGTAGACCCACATTCTGTTTGTAAGGTTTGCAGGGGGAATGAATGTACGTTTGAAAGTCGTTGTAAGGAGTGTGAAAGATTAACAGAGTCTGAGTGGAAGGCGTATGAAACCTATCTTAAGAAACTTGAGCGAGATAGGTTAAGGAGGTCTTCCTCCAGGAGTGTTTCAGGTAGGCAAGATTTTAATGATTCTCCTGCTAACCCTCCTTCTGTAGATTATGCTCCTACCCCTGTAGTGTTGCCTCCGGCCCCTGAAGCAGTGTCGGTAGAAGGTAATACTTTATCGCTAATTCTTGAATCGATTCGTAACTTAGAATCAAAAGTGTTAGCTCTGGAGAGCAAAAGTGAAGACAAGTGCAGTGAAAGTGCCCCTTGTGTAGTGGAGGGTGCGTCAGATCGGCCTCATTCCGCCTCTAGACCTAGACCTCTGCTTGACTCCCAGGTTACGGGGAGAGAGCATGTCGAAAGTCGAAGGAGGGTTACGAGGAAACCCCACCGATCTGGCGTGCCTTCGGCAGCTTCTGACGAACATACCCAGACTGCCAAGGAGTGTGCGCATGCACGTCTTCTCAAGGAGTGCTTTTCTTCTTCTGAAGCTATCTCCCCGCGCAAGGGGTGGAGCTCTCATACCGCATCACGTCCGCTGAAAAGGACGGCTCGCGTTCGGGACGCTTCACGTCCAAGTTGTTCTCCGGAACTTTGCTCGTCGCCTGATAGTGCGTTTGCTGCTTTTCCTCCGCAGAAGAAGCGTAAGGATTCTTCGGAGGCGGAGTCTTTCCTAGATGTTTCTTTCGAGCGCCGCAGTCGCTCTAAGGTGCGTGAAGTGGCGGTTCCTGGGAGTAGGAAGAAGGCGTCCCCTCGCCACTCGCCTGCTCACAGGATCAGCCCCTCCCCAGAAAAGGAGGCTTCACCTACAAGCAAGATTCTCCAGTCTCTTCAGCAGCAACTTCGAGATGGTTTTTCTTCGAGAGAGACTGTTCCATGTCGCCGTAAGAAGGATGACAATCTTCCTGTGAAGAGGTCGAGGCGTTCTCCCTCTCCCTCTCCTCGCTCGTCTCTCTCTCCGTTTGAGTCTCCCTCTAGAGTTTGTTCTGCTCCCCAGCAACTTTCTAGAGGAGGCGAGAAATTCGTTTCTCGCTCTCGTGAAGCTGTTGTTTCCGCTGCTACGAAACTTGTAGATAGGAAGCGCGTTTCTTTAGATGCCGAGTGCGCTTCTGTGAAAGTCAAGCGCGCTTCAGTGGACGCCGAGCGTGATTCGGTGCAAGGTAAGCGAGCGCCAGCGGACGCTCAGCGCGCGCCAGTGGACGCCAGGTGTACACCTGTTGCTGTCGAGCGCGCTTCAGTCAGCACCAGTAGATTGGCTTCGGACGCCAAGCGCGTGCCTACGGACGTCAGTTTACCACCTCCGCAAGCGGAAGCGGGAACTCTTCCTGTTTGCCGCTCTTTCTCTTTTAAGAAAGCTCGTGACTCTTCCTTACTTCCTCCGACTTCTCCAGTGTCTGAAGAGGAAATTAGTGACGCTTTCGTCGAAGTGGACGAAGAACAGCAGTTGGCTCCAGTCTCGACGGACTACAAGGTTTTGATTCGTCTGCTACAGTCAGTCTTTGCAGACACTTTCCAACCTGAAGCTCCACGTACTCCTCCCTCTCAGTTTTCGTCATGCAAAGCTACTAAGATCTCGGGCTTTGTGAAAATGAAGAAGTCGCTTTCTACGAAGCAAGCTTTTCGCAAGGTCCATGATTGGATGGAAAAGAGGAAAGCTTCAGGCAAGACTTCTTTCGCTTTACCACCTTCAAGACTTTGTGGCAAAGCTGGTATGTGGTACGAGACGGGAGAAAACGTCGGAGTTAAGCTTCCAGCCTCGGCTCAAGGAGACTTTGCTAGTACTGTCGATGCCGCCAGAAGATCTTTTCTGTCTTCCTCTAAGGTCTCTTGGATGCATAGTGAGCTAGACTTTCACCTTAAAGGCCTCTTCAGGACACTAGAGGTCTTTAATTTTCTCGACTGGTGCCTAGGAGTTTTGGATGCCAGGTCCAGGTTCTGATTCCATCAGTCTGGGGGAGCTGTCCAGTGTATTGTCTTGCATGGACAAGGCCGTCAGGGATGGTTCTGAGGAATTGGCTGCTCATTTCAGCACGGGACTGCTTAAGAAGAGAGCACTTTTTTGCAATTTTACTGCAAAGTTGGTCTCGCCAGCGCAAAAAGCGGATCTTCTTTTCGCTCCTTTCTCAGAACATCTCTTCCCCCAGTCTATGGTAAAGGACATAGCTGCCAGTCTCCAGGAGAAAGCAACCCAAAACCTTCTGGCACAGTCTTCTGGGTCCTCTGCTTTGAAGAAATCGAAGCCCTTTCGATCTGCTTCTTTCTCGAAGCCAGCCCCTCGAGGAAGAGGCTCTTTCAGAGGCAAGATTCCTGCTCCTTCCAAGAGCAAGAAGTGAGAGGGAAATCCTTCAGCCACTGGTAGGAGCCAGACTTCTACATTTCGCGAGAGCCTGGGAAGAGAGAGGTGCCGACGCTTGGTCTCTGGACATCGTCAAGAAGGGGTACAGAATTCCTTTCCTGAAGTTACCCCCGCTGTCTTCGACACCAAAGGATTTGTCTCCTTCGTATCAGGGAGAAAAGCAGAAAGTGCTTCATGATCTACTAGATCAAATGATCGAGAAGCAGGCGGTGGAACAGGTCTTCGACCGGAGTTCTCCAGGGTTTTACAACCGTCTGTTCCTAGTGCCGAAGCAGTCAGGGGGGTGGCGCCCCGTTCTGGATGTCAGCAGTCTAAATCGCTTCATTACCAAGCAGAAGTTCAAGATGGAGACACCTCAATCCGTGCTTGCAGCCTTAAGACCGGGGGATTGGATGGTCTCCTTAGACCTTCAGGACGCATACTTTCACGTCCCCATCCATCCCCGATCAAGAAAATACCTGCGGTTTGTCCTGAAAGGGAAGGTTTTCCAATTCAGGGCACTCTGCTTCGGTCTCAGCACGGCGCCGATGGTGTTCACCGTTCTTATGAAGAACGTTGCGAGGTGGCTCGATCTTGCGGAAATAAGGATCTCTCTCTACCTAGACGACTGGCTTATTCGAGCCTCATCGCAAAACTGGTGTCTGAAGGACCTTCACACGACTTTGTTGTTAGCGAGGTCCCTGGGACTTCTGGTGAATCTCGAAAAGTCGCATCTGACTCCTTCTCAATCCTTAGTCTATCTGGGGATTCAGATGGACTCAGTGGCTTTTCGGGCTTTTCCGTCCCAGGGGCGACAACTTCAATGCCTAGACAAAGTGTCAGCC
The DNA here is from genome assembly GCF_015104395.2 of Macrobrachium nipponense. Classification (NCBI taxonomy): domain Eukaryota; kingdom Metazoa; phylum Arthropoda; class Malacostraca; order Decapoda; family Palaemonidae; genus Macrobrachium; species Macrobrachium nipponense. The sequence continues at coordinate 78,676,837 of NC_061108.1, forward strand.
TTTCTAGGGAAGGAAACATGCTCGGTGAGGGAATGGATGAGTCTGCTGGGGACCATTTCCTCACTGGAGAAGTTTGTTTCTCTGGGAAGGTTGCACCTCCGACCACTTCAGTTCTTCCTCTCAAGCAATTGGTCACGCAAACAGGATCTAGAAGAGGTCTTGTTTTTGACGGAAGAAGTGAAAAAGCACCTCAAATGGTGGTTGGATCCAAAGAAGCTTGCGGAAGGACTTTCACTCAAGCTTCGGAACCCCGACCTAGTGTTGTTCTCCGACGCGTCCTCCACGGGTTGGGGAGCAACACTGGGAGGGAGAGAAGTGTCAGGCACCTGGAGAGGGGAACAGGTGTCCTGGCACATCAATCTAAAAGAACTTTCAGCGGTTTACCTTGCTCTAAGGTTCTTCCAAGTGGAAGTCTCCAACAAAGTGGTTCAGATAAACTCGGACAACACCACAGCCCTGGCATACCTCAGGAAACAGGGGGGAACTCACTCTCCTTCTCTGTTCGTCATCGCGAAGAATATCCTGATTTGGGCGAAGTCACAAAACGTCACGATTCTGACAAGATTTGTGTCAGGCGTGGAAAATGTCCGAGCGGACCTTCTCAGTCGGCAAGGACAGCTTCTGCCGACGGAATGGACCCTTCATCAGGAGGTATGCCAGGCGCTTTGGAAGCTGTGGGGACGTCCTCATGTGGACGTTTTCGCAACTTCCCGAACGAAGAGACTTCCGCTGTATTGCTCCCCAGTTCTGGACCCGGGAGCAGTGGCAGTAGACGCCCTACTGTGGAATTGGTCGGGACTAGACGTTTACGCTTTTCCCCCATTCAAAATCCTTGGGGAAGTGATGAGGAAGTTCGCTGCATCAGAAGGAGCGAGGATGACCCTCATCGCCCCCTTCTGGCCAGCAGTCGACTGGTTCACGGAGGTGATGTCCTTCCTGGTAGACTTTCCAAGGACTCTGCCCCTAAGGAAAGATCTACTCAGACAGCCCCACTTCGAGAGGTACCACAAAAACCTCCCCACTCTGAGTCTGACTGCGTTCAGACTATCAAGAAGTTGGCCAGAGCGAGGGTTTTTTCAAGACCTGTGGCAACGGCGATTGCCACTGCAAGGAGGCCCTCCTCAATCGCAGTTTACCAATCAAAGTGGGCTGTCTTTAGAAGTTGGTGCAGAAAGAAGGGCATTTCCTCCACCTCAACCTCTGTGAGCCAGATAGCAGATTTCCTTCTTCACCTTAGGAAAGAAGCAAAACTAGCCGTTCCCACGATTAAAGGCTACAGAAGCGTGCTTTCTGTGGTCTTCAGGCATAGAGGACTCGACTTAGCGAATGATAGAGACATTCATGATCTCATTAGATCATTTGAGACTGTGAAAGTTCTCCAACCGAAAGTACCATCGTGGAACTTAGACGTGGTACTTAAGTTTCTCATGTCGAGTCAATTTGAACCTCTCCATTTAGCCTCGCTTAGGAATCTTACTAAGAAGACCATTTTCCTAACCGTTCTGGCGACGGCGAAGAGGGTTAGCGAAATTCAAGTCATAAGCAAGCACATTGGGTTCAAGGATCATAGTGCAGTTTGTTCCTTAAGTCCTACGTTCTTAGCAAAGAACGAGAACCCTTCCAACCCTTGGCCGAGGACGTTCGAGATCAAAGGGTTGTCGGAGCTAGTGGGACCTGAAGCTGAGAGAGTCCTGTGTCCTGTCAGGGCTCTCAAGTTTTATTTGCAGAGAACCAGAGCATGCAGAGGCTCTTCGGAGAACTTGTGGTGCTCTGTGAAAAAACCAGATCTCCCGATGTCGAAGAACGCACTGGCGTTCTTCTTAAGAAGTACGGTTAAGGAAGCCCATGAAAAGTGTAGTGAAAGTGACATGAAGCTTCTGAAAGTGAAAGCCCACGAGTTGAGGGCTATTGCTACTTCGGTGGCTTTTCACAAAAATATGGCAATCAAAGATATTTTGGGCGCCACTTATTGGCGAAGCAATTCGGTGTTCGCTTCACTACCTGCGGAGGTGAAAGCAACATACGAAAATTGTTACTCGCTCGGACCATACGTCGCTGCAGACACTGTTTTGGGGGCAGGAGATAGCGCTCATCCTATCCTTTAATGGTTAGGGGAGTTTTTAACTTGTGTTATGGTTGTGGGGTTGACCGCCTGCAGCGGATCTCCCTTCCATTAGCTTAGTCTAAGTGGGATACTTTTGGTAGGCTACGCCAGGTGGTTTGGTTTTACTTCGTTGCCCTCATTTGTATGGTCAATGGTCTAGTCACGTCGTGGTCTCGCCCCTGTTGACAGATCATCTGGAGTGCACCAGCTTTATAGGTCTCTACCTTGCTTGCAACTCTAGTAGCACAAGCAGACTTACGCGGCAGTAACCACTAAGTCAGCTATGCTAACAGGTAAGGAACCAAGATATCAATTATCTGCATATATATGTTTCCTAAAATCTTCTATTCTGTCTACTCCCACCACCAAAGGTGGGATTCAGCTATATATATATATCTGACAGGGTAAGTTTCATGAACAAAATGATATTGTAATGATACAATTAAGTTTGTTCATACTTACCTGGCAGATATATATAATCAAGTACCCACCCACCTCCCCTCAGGAGACAGTGGAAATAAAAATTATGAATAAAAAATGGGAATGGTTCCTGATACCCGCCTCCCAGCGGCGGGAATGGGTTCTAACCACCTGACTCCCACTGCGTGTGTCGTAAGTGTTTAAATTTCTGTCGGATTCGGAAAAATACAGCTATATATATATCTGCCAGGTAAGTATGAACAAACTTAATTGTATCATTACAATATCATGTTCGCCATGGAAACGACATCCTCAGTGTTGGCGGCTCTTCGTCCAGGGGATTGGATGGTGCCCCTAGATCTTCAGGACGCTTACTTCCATGTGCCGGTCCATCCTTCTTCAAGGAAATACCTCAGGTTCATGATGGGAGGAAGGATATTCCAATTCAGGGCCTTGTGCTTCGGCCTATCAACAGCCCCTCAGGTTTTCTCAGGACTAATGAAAAATGTAGCAAGGTGGCTATTTGGAGGGAGTGAGGGTGTCCCTTTACTTGGACGACTGGCTTATCAGAGCCAAGTCACAGAAAAGATGTTTGGAGGACCTACAAAAGACCCTTTTCATGGCGAGTTCTCTGGGACTTTTGGTGAACTTCCAAAAGTCTCAGTTAATCCCCAGTCAAGATCGTATCTATCTGGGGATTCGGATGGTTTCTCTGGATTTTCGGGCTTATCCATCACCAGAAAGGATAGCCCGATGTTCAGAGAAAGTCACAACCTTTCTAGAGAAAGACGTATGCACAGCGAGGGAGTGGATGAGTTTGCTGGGGACACTCTCCTCGGAGCAATTCCTTTCTCTAGGAAAGTTGCACCTCAGACCTCTCCAGTTCTTTCTACATCGGAACTGGCGTTGTCTTTCTCAAAACCTAGAGTTCTCCTTCAAGATTTCAAGAGAAATCAAGAAGGACCTCTCTTGGTGGGCGAACCCTCTCAGGTTTGCAGAAGGGATGTCCCTTCACGTACCGAACCCCAACCTAGTGTTGTTTCCCGACGCGTCGGAAACAGGTTGGGGAACGACGCTTGGCTCAAGAGAAGTGTCAGGCACCTGGAAGGAGGAACAGGTGACCTGGCACATCAACAAGAAAGAGCTGATGGCTGTTTGGCTAGCTTTGAAAGCATTCGAGCCCCACGTCCTAGCTTCGACAGTTCAGATAAACTCGGACAACACCACGGCCCTGGCATACATCAGGAAGCAGGGGGGAACTCACTCCTTCTCCCTGTACGAGACAGCAAAAGACCTTGTGCTGTGGGCGGAGGAAAGGAAGATCAGTCTCCTTACCAGGTTCGTACAGGGAGAAAGGAACGTCAGAGCAGACCTCCTGAGCAGGAAAGATCAAGTCCTTCCGGCGGAGTGGACACTTCATGCGGATGTTTGCCAGGTCCTGTGGAGATTATGGGGCAGGCCTCTCATAGACCTCTTCGCCACAGCCAGGAATGCAAGGATATACACCTACTGCTCTCCTATATCAGACCCAAGGGCAGTGGCAATAGATGCCTTTCTCCTAGATTGGAAAGGCCTAGACACGTATGCATTTCCTCCCTTCAAGATACTGGGAGAAACTCTCAAGAAGTTTGCAGCATCGGAAGCAGCAAGGATGACGTTGATAGCTCCTTTCTGGCCCGCACAAGTCTGGTTCACTGAGGTACTGGAATGGTTAGTAGACATTCCGAGATCCCTGCCACAGAGGATCGATCTGCTCAGACAACCCCACTTCGACAGGTATCACAGAAACCTCCCCGCTCTCGGTCTGACTGGCTTCAGACTGTCAAAAGTTTGGTCAGAGCGAAAGGGTTTTCTGCAAGAGCTGCAACGGCTATCGCAGCAGCAAGAAGGCCCTCTACCCTTAGAGTCTACCAATCGAAGTGGGACGTCTTTCGGCGTTGGTGTAGGAGCCATCACCTTTCCTCTTCCAGTACCTCTGTAACCCAAATAGCAGACTTCTTACTTTTCCTTAGGGAAAAAGGTGGACTGGCGGTATCAACCATTAAAGGATATCGTAGCATGCTGGCTGCAGTGTTTAGGCACAGAGACCTAAACATTTCAGAAAACAAAGACCTTCATGACCTAATAAGATCTTTTGAAACATCCAAGAAGGTTTCGTCAGAGATTCCGAGTTGGAATCTGGATGTAGTGCTGCGTTTCCTTAGGTCCCCTAAGTTTGAACCGCCTCAGTCTGCCTCTTTTAGAGACCTCACGAGAAAGACACTTTTTCTCATGGCCTTGGCTTCCGCCAAAAGGATTAGTGAGCTCCATGCCCTAGAAGGGAGAGTGGGGTTCAAAGGAGATGCTGCGATTTGTGCCTTCCTGCCTTCGTTCTTGGCCAAGAATGAGAACCCCTCAAATCCTTGGCCTAGGAGTTTTGAAATCCAAGGTTTATCTGCCCTAGTAGGGGAGGAAGCAGAGAGGTCGCTTTGCCCAGTACGAAGTCTAAAGTTTTATCTTCAGAGGAAGAAGAAATTTAAGGGAAATGATGATAGCCTTTGGTGCTCTGTAAGAGATCCAAGGAGGACTTTATCTAAGAATGCGCTTGCTTTCTTCATCAGAAGCCTGGTGAAAGAAGCACATGTGGCATGTGATGAAAGTCAATTCAAGCTCCTGAAGGTCAAAGCTCATGAGGTAAGAGCTATGGCCACTTCATTGACTTTCAATAAGAACATGTCGTTAATTAATATTATGAAAGCGACATTCTGGCGTTGCAACTCAGTCTTCGCGAACCACTATCTGAGAGACGTCAAAATTACGTATGAAAAGTGCTTTGCGTTAGGCCCATACGTATCGGCGGATTCGGTGCTGGGGCAGGGAGCTGAGACATATCCTTTGTAGTGTATTTTTCCACCTTGTTTAGTTTTGTAAATTCTTTGGTTGTTTGAAAGAGCATGCGGGTAGGCATCTCTTTCATGTCGTATGTCTAACAAAGATTAGATTGGTTAGGTGATCGGTTTATGTTTGAGCTCCTTGCAATGATAGTGGTTAGGTTCTGTCATTTAAGAGGGCAAATCCCCTTTGACAAGATCCTGCTTAGATTCTGTCAAGTAAGCGGATACCAAATCCCTTTGATAGACCCAAAGAGTCTGTCAGCTGTAGGTCACGCCCTCGATGAAGCTCTTCAGGCAACGCAGACTAATAGACAGTAACTATGAAGTCTTCTGCCTAAACAGGTAAGAACCAAGGTTTTATTTTACATCCTACAACAGGTGTTGTTTCCCCTTTTTTCCATGTTAGTATTGCTGTCTCTTACCCTCCACCAAGAGTGTCAATCAGCTAAGTATATATCTGACAGGAAAGTTCATGTACAAAAATGTTATTGTTAGTATACAATAAGGTTTTGTACATACTTACCTGGCAGATATATACGATTGATGGCCCGCCCAGCCTCCCCTCAGGAGACAGGTGGAAGAGAAAATCTGGTTGGAAAGGGGGATTGGTTCATACAACCTCCACCCAGCGGCGGGTAAGGTAGATCACCTGACCTACCTGTCGCGTGTGCCGCGAGTTTTGAATTCTGTCGTGACGTCAGAGACGTAAGCTAAGTATATATCTGCCAGGTAAGTATGTACAAAACCTTATTGTATACTAACAATAACATTTTAACTGAGGTTGAATGGAAGAACTTGGCTGCTTATATAAGAAAACTTGAGAAGGACAGAGTTAGGAAAGCTTCCATCAGAAGCTCGAGTAGATCCTGCTCTATTGAGCAGGAAGTAGCTCCTAACTATTCTGTTGATTCTCCTGCTCATAGTTTGGTTTCAGCCCCTTCCCCCAGCAGCGAACCCGTGGATGCGTCTACGGAAATGGCTGCAATGAGAGCCTCTATAATCAGCTTGCAATCGCAACTGCAAGCGATGAAGGATACAGGTAAGCGCAGTGACGTGTGCAGTGATTTGTGCAGTGTCCCCAGTGAAGTGGAGGGGGCGTCTGAGGATTATCTGTTTGACCTTTGGTGACGTATATTGATCTTTGGCTATGGCATACGCTTATCGTGGACCGTTTTTTTTATTTTGGATTGGATACTCTTTAGAATGTCTGACGTGGTACCTGTATTTAGAGTGTGTACGAAAGAGGAATGTAAGGTGAGGCTACCGAATGCTTCGGTGGATCCTCACACGGTCTATAGTAAATGTAGGGGGAATGATTGTTCTGCAACTAATACCTGTCTTGAATGTGAGAGTTTAACTGAGGTTAAATGGAAGAACTTGGCTGCCTATATAAGAAAACTTGAGAAGGACAGAGTTAGGAAAGCTTCCATCAGAAGCTCGAGTAGATCCTGCTCTATTGAGCAGGAAGTAGCTCCTAACTATTCTGTTGATTCTCCTGCTCATAGTTTGGTTTCAGCCCCTTCCCCCAGCAGCGAACCCGTGGCTGCAATGAGAGCCTCTGTAATCAGCTTGCAATCGCAACTGCAAGCGATGAAGGATACAGGTAAGGGCAGTGACGTGCGCAGTGATTTGTGCGGTGTCCCCAGTGAAATGGAGGGGGCTTCTGATCGACTCCACATTGCTCCTAGGTCTAGACCTCTTCCAAACTCCCATGCCCAGGGGAGGAGGAATGTCGACAGCCGCAAGGGGGATGTGGAGTACTCCCAACGGTCAGGCGTCCCTTCAGCAGATCCTGTAGCCACTTCCCAGGCTGCCAAGGACAGCTATTGCAAAAGCGTCCTGAGGAAGTGCTTTTCTGATTCGGACTCTTCGTCTCCGAGAAGAGGATGGAGTTCTGCTTCTAAGTCGCGCCCTCTCAAGAGAGCCTGGAAGCCTCCCGCAAGCGAAACGTTGCATTCCAGTCCTGAACCTTTTCCAGAGTATTCGCCTGCTCGTAAGAAAAGAGCGCCGAGATCTCCTGACTCCTCTCCGGAAGGTTTTGCTTCTAAAACGAAGGAAGTTTTGGTAGGACTCCAGCAACAGTTGTCCGCCTTGGTAGGAGTTCTTTCAGAAGGCTCTTCTCGGAAGAAAGACGTTTCTCTTCCCATCAACCTCGGAGAGTAGGCGCTCTGGCGCCAGCAGATGTTCCTCGCCTGAAAGCTTTTCGTCCCCAGCGAAACCTTCTTCGGTTGCTTACGACCTGAGTCGTACGTCCTCTCCTTCTAAGCGCACTGATCGGAAACTCCCTTCGAGGAAGAGATCCCCCAGGAGTTTTTCTCGAAGCACAAGCGCCTCTCCTGACAAGTACCAGGAGCCTGAGAGCCTCCTTCTGTCTGATTCTTCGCGGATCTCTTGTGAGAGAATCCGTTCGTCTAGGCGCTCCGGAAGAGAAGAGAGCCCCTCTCATTTCAGAGCTCCTCAAGAGAGTAGGAGGATTCGTTCATCTTCCAGACGATCTTCGAAGGAAGAACCCTCTCCTTCTGGCAAGTGCCCAGAGACCAAGAGGCCTCTAGAATATATTGGATCTTCTAGATATCCTTCTAAGGACTCAAGAGTCTCCCCGAGTAGGCACCAGGATTTTGGCAGGTGCTCTTCTCCTCCCAGGCGTTCTAGGATGGAAACAAGTGCCTCTCCTACTGGGCGCCAGGATCAAGATGTTCTCCTTCCGCCTCGCAGGCGCTATTTGCCTTCTAGGCACCTTCGCCAGGACGCAAGCGCCTCTCCTACTTGGCGCCAGGAGCAAGGCGTTCTCCTTTCTCCTCGCAGGCGCTCTTCGCCTCCCAGGCGCCTTATCCAGGACGCAAGCGCCTCTCCTCACAGGCACCAGGAACAGATCAGAAGCCCGAGTGTAAGGGGGCGCCATACGCCTCGCACAAGTGCCTCTCCTGTCAAGCTCCTAGAAACTAGAAAACTCCAGGACTCGTGCAGGAAGGAGGATAGGAGCAAGTATTCGGATAATATCCAACAAGTGGATCTTGACTCTCCTACAGATAGGAATCTTGAGAGAAAGAGGCACCTTTCTCCGGATCGAACTTCGGAAAAGGGAAGAATGTGTTCTCCTCATAAGGATCTTTCTCCTGGAAAGCCCTCTTCTCCTGCAGCTCCGTTCGAAGAAGTTTCGGAAGAAGAAACTCCCAAAGATGCAGGCGTTTCGGACTATAAGAGGCTAGCTTCTCTCCTTTTGCAAATGTTTGGAGACTCTCTGCGCCCGTCGGATCCTCCTTCTCCAGGGTCTTTGTTATCCAGTACGAAACTGTCGAAGTCCCCTTCCTTCGTCAGGATGACCCCTACTCTTTCTATGAGAAAGTCTCTTAAGAGTCTAGAGAGCTGGATCTAGAAAGGAAGCGGGAAAGACGGTGTTTGTTTGCTCTCCTTCCAAGCTGACGGGTAAACCGGGTATGTGGTATGACACCAGGGAGCCGATGGGCCTGGGACTCCCTTCGTCCTCAGACGCTGACTTCTCCGCCCTGGTGGATTCGTCAAGACGACGCTCTCTTCAATCTGCCAAAGCCTCTTGGGGATGTGCGAGGTAGATCATCTCATCAAGGGCCTGTTTAAGACTCTTGTCTTTAATTTTATGGACTGGGCTTTAGGAGCGTTAGCCAAGAAGTCTCAAGATCCAGACTTCGTCAGCATGGACGAATTGGGTAGTGTGTTAACTTGCCTAGACAAGGCGGTTATGGATGGCTCCAATGAAGTTGTATCCCTGTTTGGATCCTGTATTTTGAAGAAGAGGGCAATGTTTAGCTCCTTCTTAAAGAAATCTGTTTCGCCCCTTCAGAGATCCTCCCTGTTGTACGCGCCCCTCTCTAGTCACCTCTTTCCGCAGGAGATCGTGAAAGATATTTCAAGGACTTTATCCGAAAAGGCCACACAGGATCTGTTGGCCCAGTCGGCTAAGAGGCTTAAACCTGCTTCTCAAGTAACGAAGAAAGAAAAAGTTCCCTTCCAGCAGCCCTTTCGGGGAAGGTCCGCCCCAAGATCCTCTCTTAGGAGTAGGCGGTCTGAGAAGAGAGGAAGGTCTTCTCGAAGGTCGTTCGTCAAGAACCAATGAAATTGCTGTCCTCCAGACAAAAGTGGGTGCCAGGGTTCTAAACTTTCACGAAGCCTGGGCACAGAAAGGTGCCGATGCCTGGTCCCTCTCCATCCTAAAGAAAGGATACTTAATCCCCTTCAGGGAAAAACCTCCCTTGACTATAACTCCAAGGGAGTTGACAGCAAATTACAAGGACTCTGTCAAGAAACAAGCCCTTCTACATCTCGTGGAGCAGATGCTTTACAAGGAAGCTATAGAGGAAGTAGAAGATCTCTCTTCTTAGGGGTTTAACAATCCCCTGTTCTTGGTTCCGAAAAGTTCAGGAGGTTGGAGGCCAGTTCTGGACATGAGCGCCCTGAACGTGTTCGTAGCAAAGAGGAAGTTCACGATGGAGACGACATCCTCAGTTTTAGCAGCCCTTCGTCCAGGGGACTGGATGGTATCCCTGGACCTTCAGGATGCATATTTCCACGTGCTGATACACCCATCTTCCAGGAAATACCTCAGGTTTATGGCTCAAGGAAGAGTTTTTCAATTTCGGGCCCTATGCTTTGGACTCTCAACAGCCCCTCAGGTGTTCACAGGACTGATGAAAAATGTGACGCACTGGCTTCATCTCGAAGGGATTCCAATATCCTTGTAACTAGACGATTGGCTGATATGGGCACAGTTGCAAGTCAGATGTCTGGAGGACTTAAATCTGACATTGAAGTTAACATGGTCCTTGGGACTGTTAGTAAACCTCGAGAAATCCCAGATGATTCCCCAGCAGAACATTGTTTATCTGGGGATTCGGATGGATTCTCGGGGTTTTCATGCATTTCCATCACAGGAAAGACAGAACCGCTGCTTGGAGAAAGTAGCAACCTTCCTAGAGAAAGAACAATGTTCCACGAGGGAATGGATGAGTCTTCTGGGGACCCTTTCCTCGTTGGAACAGTTCATTTCTCTAGGAAGGCTTCATCTAAGGCCTTTTCAGTTCTACCTCAAAGAACATTGGGATCAGAAGTCCCAAAATCTGTCCGATTCCTTCCAGATTTCGAAAATAAAGGAGGACCTTCTTTGGTGGATGAATCCGTGCAGGCTCAACGAAGGAATATCTCTTCACGTTCTGAACCCTCGGCTAGTGTTATATTCCGACGCCTCAGATTCGGGCGGGGAGCCACTCTGGGTACGAGAGAAGTGTCAGGCACCTGGAGGGGAGAACAGGTGTCCTGGCACATCAATTTAAAGGAATTGACAGCGATTCACCTGTCTCTCATACACTTCGAGGTTCAGATCTCAGGCTCAGTCCTGCAGATCAATTCGGACAATACAACAGCCTTAGCTTACATCAGGAAGCAAGGAGGGACGCACTCGTTCTCCCTTTACGAAAAGGCAAGAGAATTCCTGCTTTGGGCAGAAGAGAGAAAGATCACTCTCCTGACAAGATTCATTCAAGGAGAGAAGAATGTAAGAGCCGACCTTCTGAGCAGAAAAGACCAAGTGCTGCCTACAGAATGGACCATACATCAAGAGGTATGCAACAGACTATGGAACCTCTGGGGGAGACCGAATATAGATCTGTTTGCCACCCATTGGAACAACAGGCTGGAAAATTACTGCTCCCCGATCTCCGACCCAAGGGCGGTTGCAGTGGACTGTCTCCTCCTCGATTGGTCCGGAATAGACGGATATGCTTTTCCACCGTTCAAGATCATCTCGGAAGTGGTGAGAAAATTTGCAGCAGCAGAGGGAGCCAAACTGACCCTCATAGCCCCGTTCTGGCCAGCGCAAAACTGGTACACAGAGGTACTGGGATGGATCGTAGACTTTCCGAGATCTCTCCCAAACAGGAGCGATCTTCTCAAACAGCCCCACTTCGACAGGTATCACAAAAACCTGCCCGCTCTCGTTCTGACTGCCTTCAGACTATCGAAGGACTTGTCAGAACGAGAGGGTTTTCTCGAGGAGTTGAGAAAGCTATCGCAAAGGCAAGGAGGCCATCTACTATTCGAGTCTACCAGTCGAAGTGGGATGTGTTTCGCAGATGGTGTAGAACTCAGAAAATATCCTCTTCCAGTACCTCTGTGACAGATATAGCTGATTTCCTCCTTTACTTGAAGGAGAAAGGTAATCTAGCAGTCTCTACGATTACGGGCTATAAGAGCATGCTTTCATCAGTCTTCAGACATAGAGGGCTTAACATCTCAGAAGACAAAGATCTGCACGATCTGATTAGATCTTTCGAGACGTCGAAGACTAAGATCATTAGAGCACCAAGTTGGAACCTGGATGTGGTCCTAAAGTACTTGATAACCCCCAATTTTGAACCTCCACGTAAGGCTACGTTTAGAGATCTAACAAGGAAGTCGTTATTCCTGGTCGTGTTAGCCTCGGCAAAAAGGGTAAGCGAACTACAAGCCTTAGAGCATAATGTTGGCTTCAGGAACGACTCGGCTTTTTGTTCCTTCAAACCACTGTTTCTAGTGAAGAATGAAAACCCTTCGAAACCTTGGCCTAGAACCTTCGAGGTTAAAGGACTTTCGTCTCTAATGGGAACAGAACAAGAAAGGGCTCTTTGCCCAGTTAGAAGCCTTAAGTTTTACTTGGAGAGGAAGAACAAACTGAAGGGGAATAAGGATAGCTTATGGTGCTCAGTTAGAGATCCCAAAAGACAGATCTCAAAAAATGCTCAGGCGTTCTTCATCAAAGATGTAATCAAGGAAGCCCATTCAGCGTGTAAAGAAGAACAACTCGACCTCCTTAGAGTTAAAGCTCAGGAGGTAAGAGCAGTCGCGACCTCTTTAGCGTTCCACAAGAACTTGTCTATACAGACTCTTGTTGAATCGACATTCTGGAGATGCAATTCAGTCTTTGCATCTCATTACTTGAGAGACATTCAAGTTACATATGACAAATGCTTTACTCTAGGAGCTTACGTATCTGCGGATTCGTTGCTGGGACAGGGAACTGAACCCAATCCTTTTTAGTTTTATTATGTTAGGGTTTTTAATGGTTTTTGGTGCGTTTATTAGGTCGATTGAAAGAGGGTTCAGGAGGTTGACCCCTTTCAAATCGTAGTTCTAACATGTTAGTGTGGTCAGGTGGTCGGGATTGGTTGTTGTGCTCCTTGTAGTGTCTTAGTTACCTAAAGCTCTATCATGTAAGAGGGTTAGCCCCCGTTGGTATGATACAGGTCAAGGCTCTGCCATGTAAGTGGGTCAGCCCCCATTTGCACGATCCAAGGCAAGGCTCTGCCATGTAAGCGGGTAAGCCCCCATTGGCATGATCCGAAAGGGTTATCAGTCACAGGTCTCATCCTCTCTGAAACTCTGGTGGCAAGCAGACTCATAGACAGTATCAATGAAGTCTTCTTCCATATCAGGTAGGAACCAAGGTTGTTTTTTAATATACCTACAACGTATGTTGTTTCCCCGTTTTTATATTCATAAATATTTTATTATGTAACTGTGTCTTGCCCTCCGCCAAGGGTGTCAATCAGCTAGTATATATCTGCCGGGGAAGTTGGATGTACAAAAATATTGTTAAGATACAATAAAGTTTTGCACATACTTACCCGGCAGATATATACGATTAATGGCCCACCCAGCCTCCCCTCAGGAGACAGGTGGCAGAGAAAATCTGATTACAAACGAGAATGGTTCCTAGTCCTGCCACCCAGCGGCGGGGATGGGCTGATCACCTGACCTACCTGTCGCATGTGCCGCGAGTTTTGAATTCTGTCGGGACGTCGGAGACTATAGCTAAGTATATATCTGCAGGGTAAGTATGTACAAAACTTTATTGTATCTTAACAATATCATTTTTAGTTTATTCTGTAATGATCCTTAGTTTTTAGTTTATTTTGTGCTCCTAAGTTTTTAGTTTTTTCTGTAACGAGCTTTAGTTTTGAGAGTGCTGACGTAACCGTCACTAAAGCCATTATGAATATTATTTATTGCCATTCTTCTCAAGACAATCAACAGCCTTTTTCAAAGGCTTTGTAGGCTACTCTCTCCAAGATTTGTATCTTGAGATGCTTAGGCTTAAAACAACCCCCAGATTCCTAAGGTCATTGAACCTTTAAATATGTTCATGAAACTTACCTGGCAGATATATATATAGCTGTATTTCTCCGAAGTCGACAGAATTTCAAAACTCCCGGCACACGCAGTGGTCGGCCAGTTGGTTAGTACCCATTCCCGCCACTGGGAGGTGGGTATCAGGAACCATTCCTCTCTCTTCATGTTAGGTATCCTATAGAAGAGAGATATGGTGTTCTTTTACATCCAAGGGGGTTTCTTGTACCCAAAAGTTTGCCTTGTTATATTCGCCCTTGGATAAGAAGCACCTGTTTCCAGAAGAAACATTAGTGCTAGTTGCCTCCGAATTGCAAAAGAAAGCAACACAGGATCTTCTCTCGCATTCCACTAAACGGGGTAGAGAAAATATCCCTAGTGTACGCCCCTCGCCAGCCAGCCGAGGACAACCCTTTCAGGGCAGAGGATTTGGTAGATATTTCCCAAGATCAAGGGGCAGAGCACGTTTCACCATTAAATCTATTAAAAAATCCTCAACCAACCCATCGACCAAGAAGTAGTATATCAGTCCTTCGTGCGCCAGTAGGAGCGAGGCTCAATCAGTTTTGGGAAGAATGGGAAGCAAGAAAGCCACCATTATCAGGCTCTCCGATAGCTTTGACAGCCTACTCAGAAAATTCAAAGAAGTTCATTGCCCTTTCGGAAGAGGTTTCGTCTCTCTTGCAAAAGAAAGCAATAGAGTTAGTAGAGGAGCCACTAACACTGGGGTTTTACAATCGTCTGTTTGTGGTTCCCAAGTCATCGGGGGGCTGGAGACCCGTATTGGATGTAAGCACTCTGAACCTTTATGTGCAAAAGACAAAGTTCAAGATGGAAAAGAATCAGTCTGTCCTTTCATCAATCCGTCAAGGGGATTGGATGATCTCCATCGATATGGAGGACGCATATTTTCACATCCCAATACACTAAAACTCAAAGAGGTTTCTGCGTTTTGTCTTCAGGGACAAAATATACCAGTTCAGAGCACTGTGTTTCGGGCTTTCGACCGCACCACAGGTATTTACCTGAGTGCTAGCTCCCATTGAGAAATGGTTACATCTTGTTGGGATAAGGATATCCCTTTACTTGGACGATTGGCTTATCCGGTCACAAACAAAGGAGAGGTGCACGGAGGACCTTCAGAAAACCCTGACTTTAGCTTTTGCTCAGGATCTAGGACTGTTAATAAACGGACGAAAGTCGCAGTTACTTCCCAGTCAGGAATTAGTCTATTTGGGGATGAGGATCAACTCAGTGAGTTTTCGGGCTTTTCCATCCCCACAAAGAATTGAGTCATGCCTGCAGAAGGTAGTGAAATTTTTAGCTCTCCAGGAATGCTCTGCAAAGGAATGGATGAGTCTTTTGGGCACTCTATCCTCAATAGAACAGTTCGTGACACTAGGGAGACTGCATATGAGGAACCTACAGATCTTCCTCAGAGCGAATTGGAACAGAAAGAAGTTTCCGGACTCTTTTGTGTTCCCTGTCACACAGGAAATAAAAGAGGATCTGCAATGGTGGAAGTTATGAGACAGACTTGCGGAAGGGAGATCCCTCCTCCCACAGAGCCCCAACCTAGTGTTCTTTTCAGACACATCAGATCAAGGTTGGGGAGCGATTCTGGGGGAAAAAGAAGTTTCAGGAGTTTGGAATGCAGATCAAAAACAGTGTCATATAAATCGAAAGGAACTGACCGCCATCCACTGGGGATTGCTGAAGTTCGCGGATGAAGTTCGCAACAAAGTAGTGGCGATACACTCGGACAGCATGACAGTGCTCTCCTACATAAAAAAACAAGGAGGGACACACTCGTTTTCTCTTTGCGAGACGGCAAGGAGCCTGCTGGTATGGGCAAATTGGAATCAAACCACATTAATTCCGAGGTTCGTTCATGGGAAACTCCATGTTCTTGCGGACGAACTGAGCCGCAGGAGGCAAGTGACGTATTTGATTAGGTGAGTGCATGAGAACTAGCTCCATATCTTCTACCTTTATTGAAGGTAAACATTCATAATGTGAGCAGCAGTTGTAACTTCATTTAGTGGTAAGTCAATATGTCGCTTCAGAATAGGATTGATGTGGCACAGTAGAAGTCCAATTCAGTTTTTACCCGCTCACTACCTTAAGTATACAGAATCATGTTTGAAAACAGTAAAGCCCTTAATCCACTACTAGTAGTGGGTAGTCTTTTCCTGAACTGAAGAAAGAGCAATTTTTTGGGCGTTTTGTTTAAATCCCAGTTTTTAATATCTTGGGGAGCATGAAGGTACAAATTTTGTATAGGAGCATACTTTTATATTGTAAAGGTATTTATTTTAAGTGACTGTTGTTTTATAGGGTTTTTGGACCCAGGCACAGAGGTCCCTCATACTGCTTGTGTTTCATTCTGGCTGAATCAAAGCAGTTTTCACCGCAAGGCTGCTCTTTGCTGCACATGTATGAGAGTATTGCTCCCTGAATGGAATCCAGCTTCTGGTGGCAGTAAAATCCAGAAAGGATTCCAGATCAGGTGAGAATGTTTTGGTTTTCATGGAAGAAACTTTTAGCTTGAATGGCTGAGCAGATTTTTTGTCTAGCTGCACTACCCACCGTCCTCTTCTTAGTGTAGTAATCAGCTAACTTTAACAGTAAGTAAGATTTATCACAGACAATATAAATTTATTTGAATACTTACCTACTGTTAAAGTAGATCCACCCAGCCTCCCCACAACTTGTGGGCTGTCAAGGAGAATTCTGACAAGAGCTAAAACATTCAAAAGACACCTGGTGGAGAAGAGGTAAACTAGACAGTCATCCGGGCAGCCATTCGATTTTTTGTTTGAATGCTGACTTGCCTTCTCAGTGCAGATATAGCTAGCTTTAACAGTAGATGAGTATCCAAAATAATAGATTTTATTATGAAAATTTATATAGTTGTCAGAACCAACATAGTTTTTGAATGTTACTACAAGGACTTTGTTCCATTTTAATTTCAGTCATGTAGAGTAGTTTATATGGAGCATACACTTGAATTGTTTTCATTTGAAAGAAACAAAAGCAGAAGGGTCAGAGAATGTATTTTTGGGCTAAAATGGAAGTGTAATGTCGTCTCCTATTCCTTGTATAGATACTAAAGCTATATTCCATTACAGTAGAATAAACATTTTCACCTTAAGCTTAACAAGCCCCATTTACAACAATTCTAGTGCAATTGGATATCATGGGTTTTTATTTTTAGAAATATGGATTTGTCAGTGGAGTAAGTTTTATTTGTTTGTCTTACAGGATGGCGCAAGTTCCCATGCGCATGGCTCAGCCTGGTCTGGTACCTCCCCATCAACAACGACCTCCCATGATGGTCTCCATGACACAACCTCCACCTGTTTCAATGCAAGGTATAGAGTATAGTAGAATGTTTGAATTATGCCTCAAAATTGTATGTTATAGATTTATTCTGCTAACTCTTAGGTCTAAAAGTTTGGTGTACTTTTAGATTTGTTCAACTCTACTCCAAAATATACAATAATTATATCATTTCTTTTGGATCTGTCTTTCTTGTCATAGATGGTGCAGGAGAAAAACTGTGAACTATATATTAATGTTATAGACATTGGTTTTCTAAAAGGTAATTTTATATGAGTAATTTACCAAGTAATTACTTAGTCAACTATTATGCTTGCACTGCATCCTAAATTAAAGAATTCACTATTATGCTTGCACTGCATCCTAAATTAAAAAATTCACAAACAAGTGACTGTTGCAAAGCAGGGGTGACAGGCGCACTGAACTGGGAGCTATCGAGCGATAGAAGCCAACACTGTCGCTCTAATTTATGCAATCAATAACACATTGTTTTGTCTTGTGCCTGCATTCATGATTCGCAAACTTGCTGAAGATGGTGATGTAACACTAATGTATAAACAGCAAAATACAGTAATAAAAGTCTAATTTTGTCTTTTGTTTACGTTGTGAATCAGCTGATGGATGTTTATTACCAAAGAATTATTTAGGAAAACAATTTACTTGATAAAAGAAACTAATTTATTAACCCTTTAACGTCGATTGGACGTATTAAACGTCTATATAAATTGTCTGTTGGGTGCCGATTGGACGTATGGCACGTCGATATAAGAAAGTTTTTAAAAGATTCGCGGAAAAATAGTTAAGAGGCCTCCTAGGCGAAAACTTTTGAATCACGCGCCTTGGGGGATGCTGGGAGCTCACGGATCAAGGCGTTGTTTTGTTTACAATCGTTACCCAGGCACGCAAGCGCGAATTTCTTTCTTCTCGCACTAAAAAGTATCGGCAACACATCTCAGAAATGATTTCGTCATTTTGACATAATTTGTGCACCATTTTATATTAGCCGTTACATGGAGTATTATATATGAAAATGTGCGCAATTTTATGTAGAATACAACTAAAAACAAGTCATGGTTGTAGCTTTTATTAGTTTTGAAATATTTTCATATAAATAACGATAAGTGTCAAAATTTCAACCTTTGGTCAACTTTGACTCTACCGAAATGGTAAAAAAACGCAATTGTAAGCTAAAACTCTTATATTCTAGTAATATGCAATCATTTAACTTTATTTTGCAACAAATTGGAAGTCTCTAGCACAATATTTCAATTTATGGTGAATTTATGAAAAAAACTTTCCTTACGTCCGCACGGTAACTTCCAAAAAAATCTGAAATTTTTTCGTCCGATTGTCATAATGTTTGCACCATTTTAAATTAGCTGTTACATAAAGTTTTATATAAAGAAATGTGCACAATTTCATGTAAATACAACAAAAAACAACCCATGATTGTAGCTTTTATCAGTTTTGAAATATTTTCATATAAATATAACAATAAGTGCCAGAATATCAACCTTTGGTCAACTTTGACTCAACCGAAATGGTAAAAAACGCAATTGTAAGCTAAAACTCTTACATTCTAGTAATATTCAATCATTTAACTTTATTTTGCAACAAATTGGAAGTCTCTAGCACAATATTTTGATTTATGGTGAATTTATTAAAAAAAAAATTTTCCTTACATCCGCACGGTAACTTCCGAAAAAAATCAATGTTTTTGTCCGATTGGCGTAATGTTTGCACCATTTTAAATTAGCCGTTGCATAAAGTTTTATATATGAAAATGTGTGCAATTGCATGTAGAATACATGCAATTGCATTTTTGAAATATTTTCATATAAATAACGGTAAGTGCCAAAATTTCAACCTTGGGTCAAATTTGACTCGACCGAAATGGTCGAAAAATGCAATTGTAAGCTAAAACTATTACATTCTAGTAATATTCAATCATTTACCTTTATTTTGCAACAAATTGGAAGTCTAGCACAATATTTCGATTTATGCTGAATTTATGAAATAAACTTTTTCCTTATGTCCGTGCGGTAACTCTTCCAAAAAAATCATAACATTTTTTGTCCGATTGTCATAATGTTTGCACCATTTTAAATTAGCAGTTACATAATGTTTTATATATGAAAATGTGTGCAATTTCATGTATAATACAACAAAAAACAACTTATGGTTGTAGCTTTTATTTTTCATATAAATAACGATAAATAGAAAAAATTTGTCCTTCGGTCAACTTTAACTCGACCGAAATGGTCGAAAACTGCAATTGTAAGCTACAACACTTACAGTCTAGTAATATTCAATCAATTACCTTCATTTTGCAACAAACGGGAAGTCTAGCACAATATTTCGATTTATGGTGAATTTTTGAAAACTGCTTTTTTTACGTCCGCGCGTTACGAATTCATGCATCATTTTGTGATAATATTTTCTCTGTGTTGCCTTGATCGTTTTACAATGTGTCATAGACAAAAATGATCGCAATTTAGTGTACAATACAACGAAAAAAATTAACTCGTTAGCTTTAACCGTTTTGCTCACAGTGCGATTTGTATACAATTATATATGAAATTTTTTTTCTGCTGTCATATATCCCAATATTTATATATGATAATGATATTTTTTTTCATTTCTGATGGTTGCATACTAAACTTCAGGCAATGACAAAAAATGGAGCCAAAAATGAACTCTTAATCTTGAAAACCAAACATGCTGTGATTTTTTGAAAAAAACATTTTTTCCGCTTCGGCGTTCACTCACGAACGCGGCCGGGATAACGGAGACGATTATTAAAATACCGCTGCGGCATTTAAGGGTTAATGGAATATTATTTTTAATTTTTAAAAAATCCACAATGATATGTTAAAATATTTGTGTAAAAAACAAAGACTTTCGTACACCAGAATGGTGTTCCTCATCAGTGTAGACGTTAAAATGTAAAGTGAGAGGGTAGTTTCCTCCTGAAGAACATCTAAAAAGGTTGGGCCAGAAAAATAACAGCTCATCATCGAAGTGCTAGTTCGAGTGTTATGTAATTCCAAACTCAACAGGCAGTTACGCCAACTTCCTTAATATCCGAACCTGCGAAGTTGTTCCTGCTTGCACTGCATAAGTGCCATAGTCGGAAACGTCCACAGGGACGCTGGCTATCTGGAGAGAGAGGGAAAGAGGAAGCAGAGCATGTCAGTTTTGAAAGTAAAATCTTTTAAGTGCTGTTCGGCAGTGAAACTGTTTGGAAGTCACATAAAGCCGTTGGTCCCATTGCTGAATAACCACTGGATCCATGCAACGTAAAAACACCATACAAACAAACCGTTTCATTGCCAAACAGCATTTGAATAAAAGATTTTTATTTCAAAACTGACATTGACCATGTGAACACTCATGCTCTGCTTCCTCTTTCCTTCTCTCTCCAGATAGCCAGCGTCCCTGTGGACATTTCCGACTATGGCACCTATGCAGTGCAAGCAGGAACAACTTTGCAGGTTCGGATATCAAGGAAGTTGGCGTAACTGCCTGTTGAGTTTGGAATTACATAACACTCGAACTAGCACTTCAATGATGAGCTGTTATTTTTCTGGCCTCACCCACCTTTTTAGATGTTCTTCAGGAGGAAACTACCCTCTCACTTTACATTTTAACGTCTACACTGATGAGGAACACCATTCTGGTGTACAAAAGTCTTTGTTTTTTACACAAATATTTTAGCATATCATTGTCGATTTTTTAACAATTAAAAATAATATTCCATTAACCCTTAAACGCCGAAGCGGTATTTTAAACATAGTCTCTCGTATGCTGGCAGCGTTCTTGAGTGAGCGCCGAAGCGGAAAAAATGTTTTTTTCAAAAAATCACAGCACGCTTAGTTTTCAAGATTAAGAGTTCATTTTTGGCTCCATTTTTTGTCATTGCCTGAAGTTTAGTATGCAACCATCAGAAATGAAAAAAATATCATTATCATATATAAATATTGGGATATATGACAGCGCAAAAAAAATTTCATATATAATTGTATACAAATCACGCTGTGAGCAAAACGGTTAAAGCTAACGAGTTAATTTTTTTCGTTGTATTGTACACTAAATTGTGATCATTTTGGTATATAACACATTGTAAAACGATCAAGGCAACACAGAGAAAATATTATCACTATGATGCATGAATTCGTAACGCGTGGACGTAAAAAAAAGCTGTTTTCAAAAATTCACCATAAATCAAAATATTGTGCTAGAGACTTCCCGTTTATTGCAAAATGAAGGTAATTGATTGAATATTACTAGACTGTAAGTGTTGTAGCTTACAATTGCAGTTTTTGACCATTTTGGTCGAGTTAAAGTTGACCGAAGGACAATTTTTTCTGTTTATCATTATTCATATAAAAATATTTCAAAACTGATAAAAGCTACAACCATAGTTTGTTTTGTTGTTGTATTCTACATGAAATTGCACACATTTTCATATATAAAACTTTATGTAACTGCTAATTTAAAATGGTGCAAACATTACGACAATCGGACAAAAAATTTGATTTTTTTGGAAGAGTTACCGTGCGGATGTAAGGAAAAAGTTTATTTCATAAATTCACCATAAATCTAAATATTGTTCTAGAGACTTCCAATTTGTTGCAAAATAAAGGTAAGACCCATTTGGAATGGGTCTTAGCTACTATTAAAATTAGCTTTTATCTTCTCACCATTGGGTGTGATCAGCATTAAGAATAAATAAATAGGACTGTCTTTAATCAACTGTTTACCATCTTGTGACATTGGAATGTGTGTTCTAGTCAGAATTCTTCTTGCCATGTCATTTTACAGACAGTGTGAGTTGACGGTAGTAATATTTATGATGATTTCTGGCTAATTTTCTCCTGTATGATATTGTACTTGCTTTCTGATTTGCATTATGTCATCTACAACAAACAGATGAAATAATTAAATTGTATAGGAAAGAGTTTGTGTAAACTGAACGTTTCAGTTATACATGATGGCCACGTGTGTCAGCCTAGCCGTTGGGGCACGAATGTGGATGTCTTGTTGTGAAGATAGTGAGTGAACTGATGAAAGGATAAAAATTATTGAAGTACTGTATTGGAAGATGATAGAGGTCAAATGAGTTTGGGCAAGCTGTAAGCCTACGTAGTCTTTTCCTTTTGTCTTACAGTGTTGCTTCTCCTCCATTAGATGACCTGATAACCTAGGTTAATTCTTCTCACACTCCTTTTGCTCCCCATGTAATTCAGGAGAAAAATATCCTGTATGGTTAGAAATATCACCCTATATATTAGGATGAGATTGCATAACCCCCCCCAGTGATTAGCCTATTTCGGTTTCCCCACACGAGAAGTGTTGAAGCCTTGGCGTCTGTCTGCAGCCTACCCTCTGGACTGGCCTGGGTACATTGGTCTTCTCTGAGGGCTGGGAACCATGGTGTGTCTCCAACCAAGGTCTGTGCCCTTCACCACTTCTCTCAATTGTCTTCCAGTTTAAATTCGACACATTCTTTGAAGGCGATTTTTTGTAGTATAACACTCACATATTACCCATTTTGGAGTGTAAGTGATGTATGTGGACTGGTACTATA
The DNA here is from genome assembly GCF_015104395.2 of Macrobrachium nipponense. Classification (NCBI taxonomy): domain Eukaryota; kingdom Metazoa; phylum Arthropoda; class Malacostraca; order Decapoda; family Palaemonidae; genus Macrobrachium; species Macrobrachium nipponense. The sequence goes on from NC_061108.1 coordinate 78,699,302, forward strand.
GATGTTTAGTGATACAGACATATTATATCTACTTCAATGTGTAGTTTCTGAACTGCATCATTTCTTTTGTTATCATTTACTAGTACGTCCTCTGAGTGGTTTTTTTTTCTTTTACACAATTGCTGCAGGATGGTGGGAACAGTTTTGGAGATTACTAAATAAAACTGACTTTGCATAACTTAATTTATTACCTTAACCTACAGAGCTGTAATTTAACCTAATTTATCACTCAATACTAAGTACAATGACCATAAAAAAATCTTCTTGTAATTAATCAACCTAAATCTACCATGAGCAGCAAAAACCTTAATCTATTGACCACAAAAACAAACTTTAATTCATCCATTTTAATCTACAACAATCACCAAAAGGATTCTTAACCTAATTCATTAACCATAATATACAAAACCACCAAAAAGAACCTTAACCTAATTCATCATCCTAAATGTACGTACAACAACTACCAAAAAACTTTAACCTAATTCAGCAACATTAATCTACAATGACCACCAAAAAGAACCCCAACCTAATTCATTAATCCCATTACTACAGTTTTCCCCCAACTATGGTCTTCAAGACTTCAGATTGGGAGTTGGCGTGCTCAGCATCAATCTTTATTATCTTGTTGATATCCTTCTTCCTACTTCAATATCCTTCTTCTTCCTGGAGAGAGCAACACCTGTTTTTGTTTCTTTCTAACTGCTATTGAACTTTCTTTGCTGCAAGTGTGTTGAGATCAGCACATTTTAGGATTGAGTGTTGTGTATGTAGGAACAGGGGAGAGTGGCGGCCTCACCAAGTGTTAAAATGTGTCTTCAATCTGGCTGCTTCGCGTTCTTTCCCTATGTTCTGTATCCCCTTTGCCTTATCCCTTCCTCTTGTTTGCAATAGCTCTTCTAATTTTCTTTTTCTTTGTAGTAATTCTTTCACTATCATTTCATCGTCCCTTTCATAATATTCTAATCCCGTTCCCTGTCATCTGAAGGAAAATCTCTATTCTTATATTGTGCTTCTTTAATTTCTTATTCCACAGTTTAGGTGAAAGGGAGCTTGTCACTCTACCTTAACAAACTCAAGCAAACCAAGTAAAAAAAAAAAAAAAGAAAAAGAGAGATTAATCAAACAATTACATACTCATTAACAGATATAAATACTACAGGCAGTCCCTGGTTATTGGTGGTGGTTCTGTTCGGATGGCATGATGATAATTGAAAATTGCCAATTACTGAAAATCTGTGGCTTTTGGGGCTTGTTGGCACTGATAACCGGAGATCGACATCTGTTAGGTAAGTATTGGCGCCATTACTCGATTATTGGCGCTGTTAAGAGGAAATAAGTTTATGTTGATGCTGAAAATCACTGATTTTTGTTACTAGACTAGCCCCTGATCGCCAATAACCGAGGCCACCAATAACCAGGTACTGCTTGCACATAAATACAATAAAAAACAATCCAATCACAAACCCATTTTCCATACCACCACCACAATCTCCCTCCCCCCTTACCATTTTTCTCCCCTATCACCTCATATGCGCCACCTTGTGACAATTGTTCCTATTCATAATAGCGGCCTGTCTTCTGCCATTCATTCAACCAGAGTGAGTTAGCCAGGTGATAGAATGGATCTTGCTTTTTGGCAATTTCCTCTAAAGTGTTGTACAAATGGCACCAACTGTCTTCACTGTTATGTGGTGATTTCATGCAAGAACCCTCCACCTTCCCCACCCAGCCAGCTTTCTCTCCCAACCGTCCGGTACTCACTACGATTGGCATTCCATGATGTCATTGCTGACGTTCTGTGCTATGTCACCTTCTGTGGCATTTTTCGGCTCATCTTCATCCATAGGTTGCTGTTTTCTTCCATCTTGGGGTCCTTGTAGACTTGGGGGTTTTCAACTATGGTTTGGTTATCCTCCTTTAGTATTTAAGCAATTCATAGCTCGCTTTGTTCTGCTTTCACATCCTTTTGCCAAAGATGAATCTGTTGACTGGTGCTCTTTAGTTTACTGCTACCCCAACTCCTGTTTAAATGAGTAAGAAGTTAACACTGATTATGGTATGGTGCATTATCATGGAAGTAGAGCCTTTGGGAATTGGATGAACATTTGAAGGAGAAAGCTAGGAAACTGTTTATTGTTAGGTAGCTGTGCACCTAACACGAACAGTTTGGTGTACTGGCAACTGTATTTGTAGAGTGAGCTCTTGGGAACCAACCAACCTAAGTGATGTGTCTTCATGTTGCTGGCTTAATCAAAACAACAAAGGTGATCTAAGAAGATTATCCTCTAATGCTGATTCTTGGAATGCTGTTGCATCTGTTTCCAGTTTTTGAAGCTGTTTAGAGCTGGGTTAGGACTTAGATAGATTTGATATTAGTTTTTCATGTTCCTCTTTTCAACACAAGTTTCAAGTTCTTGGAGCTAGGAAGTGAAGACTCCTCTAATTGGTAGGGTATTTTGGCTTAATTGTTAGGCGGAAGTACCTATGAGCAGCTCAGTTACCCCAAACCACTCGAGTTCTGCTTCATTAGTGATTTGGCTGGTGTTTTAAGTGGAAAAATTACGCTTGTGACCATAACTGATGCTTTGAACACAGAGTTCAAGTAGGCTGTAGGGATCCTGAGAAGGCCATGTACAGAATTTTGGAAGTGTCTGGGAAAGCTTCAAGAACCACCTTTGGTAGTGATGGTTCTCAGGGAAGGATTATTTGTACCCTTTGTTATATTTTTACTTTTATCAACTTTGTGATCTCCTTCTCGCAACACTTCACACAAGTTCTGTGTCAGGAGAGGTACATTGGGCAGTTGTTATGCAATAAGGCCATCAAGCCATTTTTTTTATTCTAGTTTCCAAGATTTTACCATTGTCTATTCTTGCTCCAAAGATCTCACAGCACGGACTGGAGGCCAGTTTTGGATGTTTCCAGTCTCAGCAAGTTTAATCATATTTCTCCCTTTTTGATGAGTAATTCACTTTGGTCTCCTTGCAGCCTTTTGGAAGGGCAAAGGATGATTTTTGCAGACATGGAGGACACATACTGCCATATCCCAGTAAACCTTCAGCTGAAGTAAAGTATTCTGTGTGTTAAAGTTGTAGTAGAATGGAGTCATCTGCTTGGCATCAGAGTACTAGTAGTAGTTCTCTCATATTTGGGCGACTGGTTTGTTCTCACCAATTTGTTTTTATGATGACTTTGAGGGTGAAGAATTATGTTTTATGTTTAACCTCAGGATTGGGCATTTTGTTCAATGTTGACTAATCTATGCTCCTCTGATCTAGCCAGTTGCTTATCTGGGGATAATTTCAGATCTCTCTTTCTGGGGTTTTCCACGAGAGAGATGGATTAGACAATTTTCTACCTCTTACAAGAACTGTAATGATTTGGCCTCAAAACCACTGTCCTCAGATGTCTCGGAGGCAGATTTGTGGCCATTCTGAGAAACATTCGATGTTAGGAAGTTTGAAGGTAAACAACCTACAGCTCTTGGCAGTTTGGAATGATCTTGCTCAAGTCTCAATTTTTACATAATACGACAAGGAGAGACAGATCAAGAGATTTGTTCAGGCTAGCAAAGAAACTAACGTATCGTTTGGATAACGTCCAGCAACATCATTCTGTTACCCTGTTTTGTCCTAGGGGAAAAACATTATTGAAGATCAACCTAGCAGAAAAGGGCAAGGTTTTCGGTCAGATAGTCTCCTGTTCTCAGATTTGTCAGAAGTTGTGGAACCTTTGGGGAGACCAACACCAATCTGTTAACAACTGCCCAAAACACTACCAGTTTACGTGCTGCTCTCCATGCCAGGATCCTCAGACACGGGTAGTTGATGCCTTCCTTCAAGAATGGTCGAATCTAGACCTTTATGCTTTTCCTCTGTTTGCTGTTTTGGGGAAATACTCAGCAAGTTGTGAGTTTTGTAGAATACAAGGATGATTTTGATAGCTCATTCATTGCCCCAAAGGGAATGGTTCCCCCAACTTCCTTTCCTGGCAGTAGACGTTCCTTGTTTTCTTCCGTTTGGGAAAGAGATTTTCAGAGTCTTATATGAGATTCCATCAGACCTCCACATGTTTCATTTGATTTCATTGAGATTGTCTATTGTCTGTTACAAGGTAATTTCTAGAATGGCCAAGGAAGTAATCCTAAATCTAGAAGGCCCTCTACTGTTAGGCTTGTAATCAATGACTAGTTAGTTTATTGGTCTTGGTGCTTGTCTAGAGTGATTTCCAGCACCCGTTCCACTAGGTATCCTGATCTCTGTTCTACCAGGATGTCAGTGCGGATAACCAGGGATTGGTGCCGATAAACTCCGAAAATCCAGTTATCCTTGCAAGATAAGCACCATAAAACCGGATCATTGATAACCAAGGCCACCGATTATTAGAGACTGCCTGTACTTACTGTAAATCATTATTTTATAAAAGTAACTTACCAAGTAATTACATTGCTATTAGTTCCTATTTTCTGTGGCAGCTTAAGATTTAAATTTCATAGTAGTGCTCTATGTTTGGTGAAGGTAATTAACTCCACCCACTTTCTGGGTAGAAAGGTAAAACACTGCTTAACAGAACGTTCCTGCATCTTATCGAGTAAACTTTGGTTGGGTAGCTCTTGGGTTGTTAAATTTCAGTGGTTGGTTTTCCAGAATTAGCGTATCTCATTGTGTCTAACTATGTCAGACTGAAGTGCTCATAGTATTAAGTATTGCAGCAAAGGGTGCAAGACTAGGTTCACATGGGCTAACTATGACATACATACAGTTTGTAGTTCTTACAGAGGACAAACTTGTGCTCCCAACCTTATTTGTGACGTGTAGGGAATGGGATCAGGTGAAGTTGAAGACTGACTTTTCATTTAGTGAGACTGCAAAGGGACAGAGTGAGAAAGGCAGCTGCTAAAGTTGAGGTTAGGACATCACATTCTCCTGAAGTAAGCTTAACTATTCCTTTGATGCCTGTAACTATCTTTTCTCCCATCCCTACTATGCCATCAACTCCTGTTACCTGGCTCCCTTACTTTGGAGCCCAATGCCATTGCCAGCCTTGTAGCCAGTATAAATATTAAGGTTGATATGTTAATGAATTCCATAACACAGCTTGGGACTCCTGCTAAGATCCTAATGGATCAAGTGAGTTCTTTTAGTGATGGTGCAAGTGCTGTCAGTGGAGGAAGTGACTGTATTTATCCCACCAATGCTCCTAGTAAAAGGTCCCTGCCAAATTCCCCGTCACTTGGGAGGAGGCAAACCGGAGGTGCAAGGGATGTTGGTGGGGTTTGCCCGTGGGTAGTAGCCCCCCCTCAACCAAGCCTTTCTTGCATTCCCAGGACTCTGTGGACAGCCACTGGAAAGTTATCCATGTGATTGTATTTGCCTTATCATCGAGTGACCTTGGTTCTGACTCAAACAAGAGGCAGGGTTGGTGTTTTACGGAGTCTTCTACCTGCAGTCTCTGTGTGGGATGCTCAGCTTCCATGCAAGTGTTCCAGAGATCAGGATCATAGCCCAGAACCATCTTGCAGGAAAAGTGCCCCCAATGTTTTCCAAGTATTGTGTTCCGAAATGCTCAGTCAAGAAGAGTTCTGAGCATTCAGTGGCGACCAAACACCGTGTGGTAGGATGTTCATTGACAGCCGAGAGCCCAGTGAGTGCTGACAGTGTGAGGTGTAGCGAGTGCAAATGTCCAGCTGATGCCAAACACTCGGTAGATGAGACTGCCGTGCGCTCTGAACAGTCAGTGATTGTGTGAGCTGAACATTCTGAGCGGCACTTGGCGCCAGAACGCTGTGTTTGAATGTCCTGTTAAAGTTAAAAGTTTGTGGTAAGAAACACCCAGTATTGGACTGCCCTCTTTCTGACTGCTTTCCATTTTCTGATGGCTCCATGGTTCCAGGGATGTCACTGATGACTTCTCCCCAACATGCCTTGGCACATTCACCTGTTCCTGCTATGCCACTGACTACAAAGCATACGACGGCATGTTCAGCTCACCATGAACCCCCCTCGCTGCCTGCTGTGTCGTGTGTGAGAACTCCGATGGCACATGATGCCTCAATGGACCTGATTCAGCTATACCTGGACAATATTTTGGACCTTCTTAAGAAGCTTTGTCTACAATTAAGAAACAACTGGACTTAACTCCCTCTCCACGCTCATCCTCAGAGGAAGACTTAGACCAGGAGGAAGGGGGGAGATCAGCCTACACAAGCCCATATCTCCTTACTGAAATTCTTTTTGTTTTGTTACTCTTCATTCTCCGATCTTTTGGCCCCATCATCGCCGGGCTCTTCATTTATGATGAGACAACCTGTGGGCACTGGTCTTCCGAAAGTGTTGCTCTCCTGCTTCTTGAAGAAAGCGCTGTCAGGCATCGGGACTTGGCTGGCCAACAAGAGGGATCTCAGGAAGGCTACGTTCTACACTCCTCTTCCTCTCCTGAAGAAATGGAGACACGTCTACTACGTCTCCGGGGAAGCTCCCTCCTTGGGAGTGTCTGCCTCCTCCCAAGGAGACTTCTCCGGCTTGGTAGATTCCTCAGGAAGATCAGCCTTCTCTTCCGTCAAGATCTGCCTTTTGTCTTTGTTGTTGGATCATTTAGTTAAAGACCTGTTTGAAGTCTTCAAAGTTTTCAGTTTCTTGGACTGGTCGGTGGGGTCAGTAACAAAGATGATCGAAGATTGTCTTCCCTACAAGACAACTTTGCCAAGGACTGGTTAGGCGTGCTGTCTTGTGCAGATAGAGCAATTCGTGACAACTCACAGGAACTGGCTGCTCTGTTCACCTTTGGTATCCTTAAGAAGAGGGAGCTGTGGTGTTCGTTTGTCACAAAAGCTGTCACCCCCTTCTAAAGGTCATCACTTCTGTTTGCTCCTATGGATCATGGCAGTCTTTTCCCTAGTGTTATTCTAGGATGTGCTACCTCTTGAGCTACAGAAAAAGGGGCAACCATCGGCTCTTTGGCGGCAAACACCCACTAGAGTAGAGACGACCCTCAGTTTTATTGCTGCATCACCACATGTTGAAGATGAGCACCAACCAGGAGGCAGTACCCTCCTCCTTTAGCAATTTAATCAGGTAAGATTACAGCAAGCATTTGAACAATGCTGATAAATTTACCATGCCAAATTCATCGCCTTTTTATTTTTTTTATTAGTTTGTGTACATGGATCCCACCTTCTGTCAATGTGGGATTCATCAATGTAATTACTTGGTAAGATACTTATATGAAAATGACATTATGATAAAATTTGGTTTTATACATACTTGCCAAGCAATTACATGGTCAGAGCCCTCACTTCCCCTCTCTCATGGACATGGAGCATGAATGAATCATTCTGTTATGCCATGTTGTACCTTTCTATCCCAAAAGTGGCAGTTAATTACCTACACCAAACACAGATTGCTTCTACAAAATTTAAATCTTAAGCTGCCATGGAAAATATGAATTAATAGTAAAGGACATACGTGTATATGTAAAATTAATTTTATTATAATGTCATTTTCATTATAAAATGTATGTACGTATACATACAGTACAGTATCTAGTCACGAAATAATACGAAAATACAGAATAGTGCTTCACAAAAAAATCTGAATAGAGGAGTTTCCTGCTAAAAATTTAGATAATTCTTCACAGAAAAATACACAAATTGGTCCATCTGCAAATTGTGAGACCACAAGTAGCAGCCGTTGGTTGTAGTTATCTTTAGTTTTGGACTGTTGGTCATGGGCTTTTGACTCAGGCACATGAGTCACCAGCACTCAATGAGATTAGTCCTTTTTTCCATCAAAGGATCCTCTGACAAGTTTTGCTACGAGGGCCTTACTCCTTGTTGTGGTTCGAACAATTGAGGACAGTACTTGCCAGTAAGGACCACACAACAGGAATGTAGAGAAGCTTTTTTTTCTCCTTATTAAATAGCTTTTAGTTCATTTGGCTGGACATTGTTTATCACAATGCGGTAGTCAGCTGACTGTAACAGTAGGTAAGATTAATTCCAAATAATTAAAATTTTTATGATTAAGTTAATTATTTGGATACTTCCTACTTTTAAAGTGGAAACCTATCCAACCTCTCCACATCTTAGTAGATGGTCATGAAGAATTCTAATGGGAATGTAAACATTCTAGTGCCCACCTGATGGGAAACAGGTGATTACAGAGACAGCCCTAGCGGGTTAGCAAAGCGTTATTTTGTTTCTAATGCTAACACCCAGTGGCACAAAAATTAAAACTAACTTTAACAGTAAGTTCGTAGCCAAATAATTAATTTTATCATATAATTTTTGATTTTTGTCATAGTTTTACTATGTCTGTTGCAAAAAAATTCTTTTTTTGGAGTGCCCATTCAGAATTAATAGCTATACCATGTGTCAAAGCGCTCTTTCACAAACTTTCATTGTGCTTGATATTTATTTGATATCATGCTTGAAATAAATATTGTGTAATAGGAAACTATTTATAACCTTCATTTGTTACTTTGTTTCTCAGCGAACACATGCAGATAAATTTCTTCTGAGAGAAAGCCATATGGATGAGATACTAGACCAGATATCTACCCCAAACTTGATAAAAATTAATAAAGGATATTAAAAAAATGGTCTGGGAAGTGGAATCTAAACCCTAATGGAAACTGTTAGCATTGGATTTGAAAGGTTTGGAACGAAAATCTATGGCTTGCTGAGGGAAGAAAGCATCTTGCACACACACATAACATAACACATTCATAGTAAAGCTAAGTCATGAAATTATTGTTTAATTTTATTTACAACAGGTTTGGTGAGCATGGCGCCCATGATGGCTCCTGCTGGTGGGATGGCTGTCATGACCCAGGCCATGAGTCACCCAGAGTCTGGTGTTGGTCCTGATCACCATAGCCTGAATACTCCCTATCATCACCATCCTCCTCATCATCATCATGCCCCTCCTACTGCTCACCACCCAGGGCCACCACCTCATCATCCCAGTGGACCTCCACAGCCACCTCCAACGGGGCCTCCCCCGCACACAGGCCCTCCTCACTCTCAGTATCATCCAGCACATCACCCTGCACAGGCTCCACATCATGGACCTCATCCCTCTCATGCTCCACATCACGGCCCACATCATTCAGCCCCACATTCGGGGCCTCCTCACTCAGGTCCTCATTCTGGGCCACATGGAGGACCTCATTCAGGACCACATGGTGGCCCTCATGGTGGACCTCATGGTGGACCTCATGGAGGCCCACATGGAGGCCCTCATGGAGGGCCCCATGGTGGCCCACATACTCATGGTGGGCCTCATTCTGGCCCTCACATGGGGCAACATACTGGAAATAGTGCAAGTGGAGGACATGGTGGAGCTCACAGCGGTCCCCATGGAGGTCATCACAGCGGTCCCTCACACCCTCAGCCTCATTTGCAACCAGCTGCAGCTGGTCCTCCCCATATGACACATCCTCCACACTCCATCTTACATCATTCAAGTCCTCATCAGGTAAGTGTTATCAAAAAGTATTTGTTTGAATAAAGCATTCAATAGTCACTGTTCATTATTTGGCACCTTTTTGAAGTGTGTACAATGCAGTACGAATGTGCCTCTTAGAGCAAAAAAAAATATATTAGTTTCCTGGAACATTGATCTTTAAAAGACCTTACAGATTAGCGGGATGGGTAGTGGAGGGCCAAGTGGTATGGGAACCTCACCTAGTAATACTCATCACCAACAACAGCAGCAGCAACAACAGCAGCAACAGCAGCAACAACAACAACAACAACAGCAGCAGCCACCCCCTCCACAGCCATCACACCATTCACAGGTAAGTTGTTTGAAAATAGTTTTGAAGTATTTTTGTCAAGATTTTATTATTCAGCTGAAAGATTGTGAAAATTGGTTATTAGAAAAGTAAATTAGAAAACACTGTACTGTTATTGTCATAATCACCATCATTTTCATCATAATCATTATCATCAAGGAGCAAGTTCACCAGTGTTCCAACACACTGACCTAGGATCTTAGAAGTTATAAAATAATTAGAATTTTCTTACCATTAGAAATGATTAGTATGGAACTATATTGCAGTTCAGCATTTGCAGCTCCATTTAATCGCAGATTTTATTGTAGTGTCTTACCGAACAATTATACAGCCGTGATTTCCACGAGCGGCAGGAGACTAAATTCAAATTTGGCGCGTAGGCGTCGCCAACACTGGTGGTGATGACGTCATCTCCCTCCACTCGCGGGAGAACCAGTTACAACTGCCCAGGTGAATCCAATTCATTTCCTGCCGGCGTCCGGTGAACATCGGTGGTCGGTGTGGTTGGATGACTTTGCTTCGCTTTTTTTCTAGTGGATTTGATCTTCGGAATTGATGAAGTACTCTTATTTGGAGTTGTTGTTTGTTAATTTGCATTTTGTTCATGCAACTTACCTGACAGATATATACATAGCTGTATTTTCCGAAGTCCGACAGAATTTCAAAACTCGCGGCACACGCAGTGGGCGGCCAGGTGGTAGTACCCATTCCCGCCGCTGGGAGGCGGATATCAGGAACCATTCCCATTTTCTGTTCATATTTTTTCTGTCGCCGGTCGGTAAACAACTGTTTACAGACCTCCGCCTAGGATTTTTTGGATTGACTCGTTCTTAAGTATCTGGATTGACTTTTGGTTATTGATTCTGGATTGTTGGATTGGCATACGCGATAGTGGACTTTTTTTTTATTTTGGATTGGCTTTTCTGTAAACGTGATGTCTGGATCAAGTTCAGTGAGTTTCAGAGTGTGTGTGAAGAGTGATTGTAAGGTGAGGCTACCTAAATCATCGGTAGATCCCCACACAGTATGTATGGGGTGTAGGGGGCATGTATGTTTATTGGATGATCGGTGCAATGAATGCGAAGGTTTGACCGATGATGGATGGAAGGTGTATGATTCTTATCGGCGTAAATTGGAACGCGATAGGATCAGGAGGTCTTCCTCCAAGAGCGGTTCTTCTAAAGGTAAGGGAAGTAATATTTCACCTGCATTAACACCTTTAGAATTTGTTTCACCTAAACCTGTGATGTTGCCTTCGGGCCCTGATTCTGTGTCTGGAGAAGGTAATGCCCTTTCTCTGATTTTAGAGTCTTTACGCACTCTAGAATCTAAAGTGTTAGCCTTGGAAACCGGCTCAGTGAAAGTGTGTGATCGTGCCCCTAGTGTTGTGGAGGGGGCGTCAGATCGGCCCCATAATGCCTCTAGGTCTAGACCGCTATCGGACTCCCAGGACTCAAGGAGTGGATATGTCGAAAGCCGCAAGAGGGTTACGGGGGCTCCCCACCGATCTGGCGTCCCTTCGGCAGGACCTGTTGCAAAGTCCCAGGCTGTCAAGGAGCGCGCATCCTTAAGGACTGCTTTTCGTCCTCCGAAGCGTCCTCCCCGCACAAGGGGTGGAGCGCTCGGAGAGACTCTCGTCCTCTGAAAAGGACGTTTCGTGCGGAGGACGCTTCACGTCCTACATCGCCGATTTCATCGGAGGAAGCGTATGAAGCTTTTCCACCTCAGAAGAGAGGTAAAATCTCTTCCAACGAGGTCTCTGGGTTGCGCGCACAGGCGCATATCCCTGAGAAGCAGGTAGCTGTACCTGTGAGAAGGAAGGAGGCGTCCCCTCGCCCCTCGGCTTCTCGCAGGTTCAGCCCTTCGCCTCCTTTAGTTTCTTCACCTACGAAGAACATTCTTGTGTCCCTTCAGGACCAGTTGTCGGCCTTGATGGCTCAGAAGACACGCCCAACAGTCGAACCTAAACGTAGGAAGGACGTCAGGCTACCTGTCAAGAGGACGAAGCAGCCCCCTTCTCCTTCTCATCGTTCGTCTCTTTCTCCTCCTGCGTCTCCTTCGGTGCTCCTCCGATATCGTTCTTCTAGTAAGAAGTCACGTGTACAGGACGCTTTGCTTCCCTCTCGACGTCCTGCGCAGACCGCTCGTGAGGACGCTTCAGAGGACGTTCTTCAGGACGCTCGACAGGACGCTTTTCAGGACGCCTGGGAGGACGCTTCGGAGGACGACGACGCTCGTCAGGTCGCTTTTGTGGACGCTTTTCCGCAAGAAAAGGCTTTCGAGAGCGCACAGAAGGACGCTTTGAAAGCTAAGTCTGGACGCTTTAGCGGCAAGCGTAAAGACGCTTCTTTAGAGAGAGTTAGAGCAACCCAAGTCGCCTCTCATGACGCTCAGCGCTGTCAAGACGCTCTTCTTCCTTCATGCTCTAAGGATCGACAGAAGGTCGGTCGAGTTGAAGAAGCTTCTGCACCCAAACCTCGGAGATCTTTGTTGAAAGTTATTCCCGTTGGGCGCATGCCCTCTCCGGAGGAGCAGTCTCCGATTCCTCTTAGGGAGGAAGGAGAGCTTAGTAGTCCGGCAGACTCAGTTGAGGAGGAGCAGCCGTCGGTTTCGTCCGTTTTGGATTATAAAGTGCTGGTGCGGCTGTTACGCTCGTCTTTTGGAGACCAGCTCCAGCCTGCAGCTCCCAGGTCTCCACCCTCTCAATTTTCTTCATCGAAGTCTTGTAAGATCCCGGAGTTCGTGGAAATGAAGACTTCTCTGTCCACCAAGAGGGCTTTTAAGAAATTACAAAACTGGATGGAACGATGGAAGGATCAGGGCAAGTCGACTTTCGCCCTTCCTCCCTCAAGACTCAGTGGAAAAGGGGGCATTTGGTATGAGACCAAAGGTGAAGTAGGTATGAAGATCCCTTCGTCATCCCAAGGGGATTTTGCTAGTTTGGTCGACGCCCAGAGGAGGTCCCTTTTGTCGACAGCTAAGATTTCTTGGACGCCTACGAAGATAGACCATCACATGAAAGGACTTTTAAGGACTCTCGAAGTCTTCAACTTTTTAGACTGGTGCTTGGGAGTCCTAGATCTTCAATCTAGGAGTCCGGACTCGTTAAGTTTGGGGGAGCTGTCCAGTGTGTTAACCTGCATGGACAAGGCCGACAGGGATGGTTCGGAAGAGTTAGTGTCTCACTTTGGTACTGCTTTTCTTAAGAAGAGAGCGCTGTTCTGCAATTTTACTGCAAGATCAGTTACTACGGCTCAGAAAGCGGAGCTTCTCTTTGCGCCTCTTTCGAACCATCTCTTCCCCCAGACTATAGTGAAGGACCTGGCAGGTAGCTTACAGGAGAAGGCTACTCAGGACCTCTTGGCCCAGTCTTCGAGACGTCCCGCAGTTCCTACTACGTCTTCTTTTGGACGACCGCCAAAGAAGGTTAAACCCTTTCGTGGGGCTCCTCCCTCGAGAGCTGCTCCTCGAGGGAGAGGGCTTTCAAGAGGAAGAGCTTCTTTCAAGCTGAAAGCAAGCAAGTGAAGATCAAGTCCTTCAGACACCAGTCGGAGCCAGACTGAAGTTCTTTGCGGGAGCATGGAGAGAGAGAGAGATACGGACCCTTGGTCCCTCAAAATCGTGGAACGGGTACAAGATCCCCTTTTTAGATCCTCCTCCTCTATCCACAACTCCCAGAGATCTTTCTCCTTCGTATTAAGGGGAGAAACGACAAATTCTTTTCGATCTTTTAGATCAAATGATCGAGAAAAGAGCCGTGGAGCAGGTCTTAGACCGGGGGTCACCAGGATTTTACAACAGACTTTTCCTGGTACCGAAGCAGTCGTCGGGTTGGCGTCCAGTCCTAGACGTGAGCAGGCTGAATCTTTTCATAGAAAAGATTAAAGTTCAAAATGGAAACGCCTCAGTCTGTTCTAGGAGCCTTGAGACCGGGCGACTGGATGGTGTCCTTAGACCTGCAGGACGCATACTTTTTTCGTTCCAATCCACCCTCTTTCAAGGAAGTATCTGAGGTTCGTTTTGAAAGACAAAGTCTGGCAATTCAGATCCCTTTGCTTCGGCTTAAGCACAGCTCCGATGGTATTTACCATGATTATGAAGAATGTAGCGAGATGGTTGCATTCTGCAGGGATAAGAGTATCTCTTTATCTCGACGATTGGCTAGTCAGAGCTTCGTCAGAAGAGAGGTGTCTGAAGGACCTTCAGTTCACGTTAGCCTTGGCGAGGTCCCTGGGACTTCTGGTCAACCTCGAAAAGTCACATCTGACCCCAACACAGTCCATCGTGTATCTGGGGATTCAGATGGATTCAGTGGCTTTTCGGGCGTTTCCGTCCCAGGAACGACAGCTACAAGGCTTAGAGAGAGTTTCGGCCTTCCTGGGGAAAGGAACTTGCTCGGCGAGGGAATGGATGAGTCTGCTGGGGACCATTTCCTCGCTGGAAAAGTTTGTTTCCCTGGGGAGACTACACCTCAGGCCTCTCCAGTTTTTCCTGGCAGAAGACTGGAGAGTCAAAGAAGATCTGGATGCGACCTTGAAGATCACCGAATCGGTGAAAAGCCATCTAAGATGGTGGCTCGATCCTCGGAAGTTTCGAGAGGGTTTGTCTCTAAAGCTTCAGAGTCCCGACCTAGTGTTGTTTTCCGACGCCTCCGTGTTGGGTTGGGGAGCAACACTGGGAGGGGAAGAAGTGTTAGGCACCTGGAGGGGGGAACAGGTGTCCTGGCACATCAATGTGAAGGAACTAGCGGCTGTTTTCCTGGCGCTACAGTTCTTTGAGGAAAAGGTTGCAGACAAAGTTGTTCAAGTCAACTCGGACAACACCACGGCCCTTGCGTACCTAAAGAATCAGGGAGGAACACACTCCCGACCTCTATTTCACCTAGCGAAGGAGATTCTGTTGTGGGCAAGTGCAAGGCGAGTCAAGATCCTGACGAGATTCATCGCAGGAGTCCAGAATGTCAGAGCGGACCTTCTCAGCCGACAGGACCAAATCCTGCCGACAGAATGGACTCTGCATCAAGACGTTTGTCGGGAGCTATGGAAGCTTTGGGGACGTCCTCTGGTCGACCTATTTGCGACGTCGAGGACAAAGAGGTTGCCTCTTTATTGCTCCCGTGTTGGATCCAGGACCGATCGCTATAGACGCACTGCTCTGGGATTGGACGAACTTAGACCTGTATGCCTTCCCGCCATTCAAGATCATGGGGGGGAAGTCATGAGGAAGTTCGTGGCGTCGGAGGGGACGAGGTTGACCCTGATGTTGCCCTGGAGGAGAGATCTACTCAAACAGCCCCACTTCGAAAGATATCACCAAAACCTCTCCGCTCTGGGTCAGACTGCGTTCAGACTATCGAAAAGTTGGCCAGAGCGAGAGGTTTTTCTAAATCAGCTGCAAAAGCGATCGCCAACGCAAGGAGGGCTTCATCGAGAGCTGTTTACCAGTCGAAGTGGGCTTCCTTCAGGGCATGGTGTAGAAAGGAGGGAATTTCCTCTTCCACTACCTCTGTGAGCCAAATAGCCGATTTCCTGCTTTTCTTAAGGAATGTGCAGAAGTTGGCAGTCCCTACCATCAAGGGATATAAAAGTATGCTGTCAGCAGTCTTTCGGCACAGAGGCCTAGACCTTACTGACAACAGAGATCTTCACGATCTCTTGAGATCGTTCGAGACAACTAAGATACCTCAGGCGAGACCTCCTTCCTGGAACTTAGACTTAGTTCTAAGACTTTTGATGTCGAGTCCTTTCGAGCCTCTCCATACTGCATCTCTTAGGAACTTGACAAAGAAAGCTCTTTTCCTAACTGCTCTGGCGACGGCGAAGAGAGTTAGCGAAATTCAAGCCATTAGTAAACAGGTGGGCTTCAAAGGTGACAACGCTGTCTGCTCTTTGAGTCCCACTTTCTTAGCGAAAAATGAGAACCCGTCTAACCCTTGGCCCAAGAGCTTTGAGATTAAGGGTATGACAAGCCTTGTGGGCCAAGAACCTGAGAGAGTCCTGTGCCCTGTCAGGGCTCTCAAGTTTTACGTTCGCAAGACGAAGGAGGTACAAGGTCCCTCAGATAATCTGTGGTGCTCTGTAAAGAGACCCGATTTACCATTGTCCAAGAATGCTTTGGCGTTCTTTCTGAGAGACGTTATAAAAGAGGCTCATTCATCTTACCAGAAGACTGATTTGAGCCTCTTGCGAGTGAAAGCTCACGAGGTCAGAGCGGTCGCAACCTCGCTTGCCTTCCAAATGAACATGTCGATCAAGGACATCCTTGATGCCACCTTTTGGAGGAGCAATTCTGTATTCGCCTCACACTACTTGAGAGATGTGAGAAAGATATACGAGGACTGTTGTTCTCTTGGGCCATACGTGTCTGCAGACACAGTCTTGGGGGCTGGAGGTAGCTCTTTTCCTATCCCTTAGTTAGGTTTAGGTTAGTTTTTATTATTGAGTTTTTAGGTTGTGGTGAGTCTTGTGTGAAGATCTCCCATCTCTTAGTTTAGTGTTCAAAGGGTCTTTGGATAGTTGGTCAGGTGGTGGTCAGTTGCTTCGTTGCCCTCATATGTATGGCTCGATGGTCTTGTCACGTTGAGGTCACGTCCCAGTTGACAGATCATCCAGAGCGCACCAGCACTACAGGTCTCCACCTGGCTGGCAACTCTGATTAAGCAAAAGCAGGCTTAAGTGACAGTAATCACAGAGTCTACTTTGCTAACAGGTGAGGAACCAAGATATATATTATCTACTTAATTTAAGTTTCCTACAAATCCTATTCTGTCTCTTCCCACCATCCGAAGGTGGGATTCAGCTATATATATATCTGTCAGGTAAGTTGCATGAACAAAATATGACAATTTGTCGAAAATTGCATTTTTCCTAACTATACAAACCTGAGGTCCTTTAACAATAGGAAGGTAACTAGCGGCAGCTGGGACGGTCGTAAGCTTCGAACAAGGGGAGAACGGTAGTTAACTGCTTGTCCGATCGTGCGCGCGCCCGCGCGCCCGAGAGGTGAAGAATCACTTTTGCTTTAGGCCCATGCAAAAAGTTGCAGAGTGAGGGGTGGCATGAGGTGGGACTATATGTAAAAGACCTCAGGTTTGTATAGTTAGGAAAAATGCAATTTTCGACAAATTGTCATTTGTTCCGATACGTAATACAAACCCTCGGTCCTTTAACAATAGGAAGACTCACTTCTTGGTGGGAGGAATCTGAGTCTTTTTGGTGAACAGACTGGTGTTCGTCCAACCCTGGAGTGCCTCCCTGGTCGTAAGAGCAAGGGAGGGATCCAAACCTCTGTCCGATTGATCGGGGTGTGCACCGCAGGATCAATGGTCAGACCTCTGGGCCAAGTACTGAGAGAGAGGCAAGCGTATCTCTTCGTACCAGCAAGCAAGAACTTGTTCCTGTTTGCAAGAGACAATCATAAAATGATGGGTTTGTCTCAAATTGGCATCCACTTCCTCCCCCTTGTTGGAGGAAGTGGTGGATATTTACTCCTATCCCTACTGAAAGGGATAGGATGGTGCTCTATTGAGTAGCTCACCTGCATCTCGTCCTTACCCAGCAGGGTGACGACCGTGTCCCTCTACCCAGAGGTAGAGGGAAGAAAAAGATGGGAAGAGGAGCCAGTCACACACTCATTCCTCATCCATTCTTACGGTCACACCAGGACTCGATGCTGTTCAGCCTGCGAGGGTCTGGGTTAACTACACAACGTGTTGAGCAACCACCACGGTTCCCAAGGAAAAAGATCCAAGGAACTGTGGGCAATATCCCGAAGGTAGAAGGAGGTGCATGCGGTCCAGTTGGACCAGGCGCCTGCCTTCATTACCTGCGCCACGGAGAAGTTCTTGCGGAACGCGAGAGAATGATGAAGAGGCGTCCACACTCATCCTGGGTGTCGAGTTTCTTCAGACAGCTCCGTCGCGCCTTCACAGGACAAAGCAGCATAGCCTTCGTATCGGAGGAGGTGAAGTCCATTAGGGAGGGTATTGTGAAGGACTCGAACCAATCATCAGTTACCGAAGGGTTCTGAGTCTTCGCTACGAAGATCGGTACGAAATCGAGCGTCACAAATCCCCATCCCTTTGTGCTTGACTTCTCAAGAGAAGTCATGCAGTTACCTAAGACGAAAAGAAGGGGATAGTCGTATGACCTATCCCTCTTCTCGACTTTGGTTATGTACAGTACTCATACTGACAAGCTATTAAGACGAAGTAATGATTGCTCTGGAACAACCGAACTAAGTCCACAGCATAGTTCGTAACTGACTCGGGCGCTCTGACAGCTGCCGACTGACTGGTTCGGAATCAGTAGAGGCAAGTTGTCCAAGCATCCGGGTAAGTCACGTGACCTTCGCCCTTTAAAGAGTTATGCTGAGAGACCAAACAAATAAAATATTTGTTAGTCACCGATGCCGGACGGCGCGGCGATGATTCTCTTAATGCATAAGCTCAAAAGGCGAAAGTCAATTGCCTTCAAAAGACCGAGGTCCCTGATGGCAAGAAAATCTCATAGATGTTGAATCTCAGCTTAAGGAGAAACAACACTATGTGACGTTGAAGACGAAGGTAGGCAATGAATGCAACCTACGTCTTCCAGCTGAATCGAGAGAAGGAATCTCAAGATTCTAAACCTGTGCTTACAAATGACTGAAAACGCTAACCGCCATTTCATTGCTGTCCGGTGTGCAGTGAAAGCGGGCGTTCTTCAGTAATGAAACACAGGGGAGCGCCGCCTGAAGAACTGCTTCTCATGGGCTGAACGTTTGGAAGTAGAGCTGGCAGGTGTGGGAGTAGGCGATGTCTTTCAATACATCTGCTAATCCGGGGTGAACAATGAACAATTGCACACCTCCGAATACAAGATATTTTGAGGACAAACTCAGATTCCGCAAAAATCATTCGCATTATCGAGATACGATGCAGCAAGAAACTATTACAGAATTCTGTTACCGTGCGGTAAACAGAAAGATGAGAGTCGAATAGATATCTCTGTTTAAAATTCTCGCAATACCGAAGACGATGAATACTAGCGTCACAGCAGTAGATGGTCATTCATGTATGCGAGAATCCCCGTTAATCAGAGACTTAAGTCCGTGATTGTTGGGCAGAGATACGGTTGGTATTCAATCAAAGCCGGTGAGAAAGACATAACCAACCGTCCATCTCAAAGCGGCAGCTGGTACTGAAATGCCTCGGGCAATTCAATACGCAGTAGCTGTCGCTGACTCGTCATCTGAGTTGCCAAGTAATCCTTTCCACGAAGGAGTGCGTTCGGCTAGAACCACCGAGCATAAAAAGATATGCTCGAGCAATTATATTTATGCGAAACGAATTTCGGTAAATATAAAAGCTTAAATGGTGTTGTTGTGACAACACCATAAGTATATAAAATTGAAACTGGAAACTCCTGGGAGGTTGCAGGCAACCCGAGTTGCAGTTCAATTAGAATACTTTTCGTCTAAGTCGCAATCCGTAGAATAACCAGGATATGCGCCTACCCCTCGGACCATTCAACTGCTTAGCAGAATCATGTCGCGAGGTTAATATACCTAGTATATTTGTAGGATTCTGAACAACGATCTCCATCCTAAATTCTTTCCTTCAAGAAAACAAAATAAGGATTGGAGATCGACCACCTTCGGTCTCTATCAAAGAGAGTGAAGAAGTCTTCCTCGAAGGAAAGCTTCAATGGTGAACAGAATACTAAGATGATAGTTCAAGCCAAACTGGATATTCCCGTCCGTTCTTCTCTATTCCAGGTTGGTCGCCTATTGTGAGATAGTCTTCTTTCAGCAGCAGTCTTCTTCCTAATGCTAGAAATTCCAGGAATTCGAGCATAGGCGAGGTTCCCGATTATCGTGTAACATATCGGGGATTCTCGTCTCGCTCACTTTGGACTGTGGTCTCGCCTAAGTGTTTGGAGATCGTAAGAACTCTTAACACTCTGAATGCGCTAGAAATTCCGTAGAATTCTAAGCAGTCTGCGAAACCCCCACCGAATTCGTCAAACGATATCGGCTGGTGGTCCTCTCGATTCCCGTAGAAATCGAGAATGGGGCAGGATCCCTCCTCAACGACCGGGGCTTACGTCAGGTAGGACCCGAAGGTCCCCCCGGTAGCACAGTCCCCAACGTGGAATCCTACAGAGAAATCTCTGTAGGATCCCTCCCCTTTCCCTCGTAGCCGTAAGGAGAGAGGGAATGGGGGAGGAATTGGATACTCGCTCGCCTTCCCAGTGGAACTAGCAGTTGGAGAAGAGTAGGAGCAGCCATCGCCTTGCGGCGATGGCCTCTCAGAGTCTGGGAAAACGTATCGTCAGGAGAAAACGTTTTCCCGAGGAGGGTTACGAACTCTCACTGTAGGTAAGGGTCTGCCGCCACTGTGAACGTCGTCTGGGTGGGGCTGATCGACACCTGACAGGAGAGAGCCGATACCGTCCTCCGACTCATTCCAGTCCTCGTCGAGGTCGAAACCTCTCAGGAGGACCGAAGGAGTATTTAAATACGGTGTCCGAAGACCGTAGAAAACGCCGCTGTCGCAGTAGAGGAGGTGGAAGTAGCTTGATCGACCGGCCAGAACTGAGAGAGCCTTCTTGTCCGGAGACGAGAGACTCTGGTTCAAGACAGAATCGGCAAGCTCCGATCGCGGCAAACCCACCGTCGGTTTGGGTTCCCTCTCGGGCCCCAAAACGACTCGAGCAGAGACATGGGCTCTGCTGGTGGGAGCGGCGATCCTTCCCCCAGGTCGTTGTGCTGACGAATCAGTGCAATAACCTGGGCAAAGTTACTCTGAATCTCGGAAGTTACAGCGTCTTGAGGAGTAGGACCATCCAGTCCCTCCAACAAGAGCAGCTCCCAAGACCCTCCTCCTTCAGAAGAAGGACCAGCAACAGATCCCTGACGGTTGCCTCCAATCACTTGCGCATACGTCCTGGCTGGTCCTAAGACCATACCTGGCACGTGCGGCGTCGTGACGGGATCGTGAGCGGCGCATCTCTCACGATCACTCCTATATACCTCGCTCTTCCTGGCGTATGCCGAGGAAGTTGAAGGTATCGGAGAGACAGAACTGACGCTACCCCCTCCCCCCCCTGATGGTCGCCTCCAATCACTTGCGCGTACGTCCTGGTTGGTCCTAAGACCATACGTGGCACGTGCGGCGTCGTGACGGGATCGTGAGCGGCGCACCTCTCACGATCACTCCTAGCTACCTCGCTCTTCCCGGTGTAGCCCGAGGAAGTTGAAGGTAGTGGAGAGACAGACCTGACGCTCCCCCCCCCCCCCTCGCTGGCAGGACCAGCGTACGTGGGGGGCTGCAGCCGATCACCAACCCGCGGTGGGGATCGATCTGCAGGCCTGGCCGTGCCGCTCACCTGTGGCGAGCGGCTCGACTGAGCACGTCGACCCCGGTCCCGTGCGTCAGACGAGCTGCTGCTGGTCATCGTATCCGCCCGGTCCCTGTGGGAGCGGCGGTCAGGTGACCTGCAGAGCTCACTTTCGCGGTGAGACCGGTGAGCGTCCTCGCGGCACGTCAAACCGCTGGTACCAGCCGAGGCTGGTACCGTCGGTCGAGGGGACCTGGGGGACCTCTTCCCAGCCTCAACCCGTGGCCGGTCAGAGACCGTCACGTCCACCCGAGGTACCGGCTGGTCGCTGCGAGAGCGGCCGCTGGCCTGGCGAGAGTCACCTGAGCGGGTCTCGACAGTCTTCTGCTCCGTGCCTCGGTCATGACGCTGAGCGAACTCAGGCGTCTTAACTTTGGCTGCACGGTCACCCGAAGGAGACCGTACACTCGGAACTTCTCGCGGACGAGAAACCGAGCCGGTACCTGGCTTAGCAGCAGAGCTGCCAAGACCAGGCGAGGGTGTACCAGCGGTAGCCAGCACACCCTTGGTCCCCGTCTTCTTCTTCTTCTCAGAAGGGGAGACGGGCCCCGTTCCCGAAGGAACAGGAGGACCAGCAGAAGAACCCCCCCGTCACACCGGAGTGTGACGAGCCCTTCGAAGTTCCCGAAGGAGTCTTCTTAGGGGGAAAACCCGGTTACCAGCTGGTCGCTGCGAGAGCGGCCGCTGGCCTGGCGAGAGTCACCTGAGCGGTTCTCGCCAGCCTTCTGCTCCGTGGCGTGGTCTTGGCGCCGAGCGAACTCTGGCGCCGAAACTTTGGCTGCACGGTCTCCCGAGGGAGAGCGTACACTCGGGATCTCCCGCGAACGAGAGACCGAGCTGGAACCTGGCGTAGCGGCATCGCCGCTAGCACCAGGCGAGGAAGTACCAGAGCTAACCGATACTCCTCTGGTCCCCGTCTATCTCTTCCTTACGGAAGGGGAGACGGGCCCCGCTCCCGAAGGAGCAGGAGGACCAGCAGAAGGACCCCCCGTCCCACCGAGGTGGGACGGGCCCTTAGAAGTTCCCGAAGGAGACTTCTTAGGGGGAAGAGGCAGCCTTCTTCTTCTTCGGCTTATGGGCCTTAGAAGTCGAAGGGGAAGAGGCAGCAGCAGACGAAGACGAAGATGACACCTTCCTCTTCTTCGTCAGCTCACGCAGGACAGTCGTCAGGTCCTCCATCCAGGCCGGAGTCGGGCCTATTGCCGAAGCAACACGGCCCGACTGCACCTGTCCGGAAGGACCTGGGACTGGGGAAGACACACCATGGGCAGGACCAGCATGGACAGGCGCAGGAACCAGGAGCGACAGGAACAGCAACCAGCTCAGGAGCGGCAGGAACAGCGGCAGCGGTAAACACAGAAGGGACAGCCAAGCCAGTAGCGGGAACCACATCAGCGACAGGTACGGCAGGCCCAGCCATCGCCTCGTAGAATCATCGGCAGCCAGCGGGAAGCTGGTACTGGCGGCCGGTCCAGGGGCGAGCTGCTGGAACAGCGGAAGTCTGGGGCAGGCAACACGAAGAAAACACAGGCGGCGGCGGCATACCCCTCCTCGGTACGGCGGCGACCGGCCCTAGAAGCGGCAGACGGCGTCACCGACACAGCATGGGGAGTGTAGACCAGCGGGGGGAAGCAGCATAAGCGGCCGTTGAAGGTTGTAGTGGAGACCACTCCAAGGTCACCGCCCCAGACCTCGCTAGACGCTGCAGCAGATCGTGGATGCTAGGCACGCCCTGCAGCCGCAGTGGCCCATACCTGTCCAAGGTCGTCTCCCACGGATGTAGCACCTGCGGTAGCACAGACAGATTAGTAAGAGGGGTTCCCTCACGCACGGGGGGGAGACATGCCCACCCCACCCCGAACGGAAGGAAGACCCCAAATACAAAATACGAGGAAGCTGAGCGGGGGGGCAGGAAAGAAGACGAAGAATCGGATACCAAGGGAGTTGCGGGAGAGCTTTCCGACGACTTCCTGGCAGACCTTCGCTTCCCCT
This sequence comes from Macrobrachium nipponense, assembly GCF_015104395.2. Taxonomy (NCBI): domain Eukaryota; kingdom Metazoa; phylum Arthropoda; class Malacostraca; order Decapoda; family Palaemonidae; genus Macrobrachium; species Macrobrachium nipponense. The sequence goes on from NC_061108.1 coordinate 78,722,470, forward strand.
ACCCCCGCACAGCAGTGAAAAGTAATATGAAAATGAAACAGAATACTGCACTTGCGATTCACTTCATAGAACTTAAAGGGGGAAAGATCAATTCCCGGGTAAGAGCGGAAACTTGATCCATAATAATATGATGCTATCATAATTATAAATGAAAATGAACAATACTGCACTTGCGATTTTACTTTCACAGCAATAAATCGTAAGGATTAATTCCCGGGTAAGAGCGGAAATTGATCCAAAATTAAATTTGATGCAATTAATAAATGAAAATGAAAAGAAAACTGCATTGCGAATCCACTTTCATTGCATTCTATTCATACAAAATAAGAGGCTCGTGCCGAGCGCAATCAAGCTCTCTGCAACGAACGCACAGGGCAAAAATATAATGAAAAAGAGTACTTACATCTTTCAATTACACACTTTCGCCCAAAATACAAGACTCGGCGCGAGTGCGCACGCCCTCGGCACCGAGACATAATTAAATTCAATTTCATGAAAAGAGCGGAAATCGCCGCCTCTACGGCGATAGCTCCATGTTGATTCATAATTAAGTAATGAAATTGAAAACAGTGTACTTACAGTTTCATTTTCAAGATCAAACAAACCATTAGTAGAAAACACAATATAAACAAAGCATACGACGATGAAACGGGCAGAGAGCGATGACGAACACGTCCTTCACACCCGCGGCCGAAAGCAAAAGTGATTCTTCACCTCTCGGGCGCGCGGGCGCGCGCACGATCGGACAAGCAGTTAACTACCGTTCTCCCCTTGTTCGAAGCTTACGACCGTCCCAGCTGCCGCTAGTTACCTTCCTATTGTTAAAGGACCGAGGGTTTGTATTACGTATCGGAACAAGTTATTGTTATAATACAATTAAGTTTGTTCATACTTACCTGGCAGATATATATAATTAAAGTGCCCACCCTCCTCCCCTCAGGAGACAGTGGCATTAATAAAAATATGAATAGAAAATGGGAATGGTTCCTGATATCCGCCTCCCAGCGGCGGGAATGGGTACTACCACCTGGCCGCCCACTGCGTGTGCCGAGAGTTTTGAAATTCTGTCGGGCTTCGGAAAATACAGCTATATATATATCTGCCAGGTAAGTATGAACAAACTTAATTGTATTATAACAATAACATATTTAGGCATTGCCATGTCGGATTCTAGTCCATCAGGAGTTAGTTTTGCATCTCAGGATGTAAAACTAGATTATCCAAATTAGAGTATGATTCTCACACTAAATGTGTTAAGTGTAGGGGACAGGTTTGTTCAGCAGATCGAACATGTAATGAGTGTAGTGATTGGACTGAATCCCAATGGAAGTTTTTTAGTTCATACTCGGAGAAATTAGCGAAAGACAGAATTAGGAAAGCAGCGCTTAGGGAAAGAAAGCTTAGCGCAGCTTCTTCTGCCTCTTCTTGCGATGCATCTGTTCCTTCTGTTTCTGTTTCTCCTCAAATTGTTATGTCTCCTTTAAGTACACCTCCTATTCCTCCTACTAACCCCCCTTCTCCGGCTTCCTGTGTAGTTTCTTCCGACACCATTGCCAGTCTGGAATCGAGGTTCGATCAGAAATTTTCGGTACTAGCGAATACGGTTATGCAACTGGGTAATTCGGTTAAGACGTTTTTGGAGAAAGCAGTTTCAGGTAAGAGTGTAGTTGAGGGTGCATCTGTCTGTCCTGACACGTCTCCTAGACAAAGGTCACTGTCCAGCTCCCCCGCACCGGGGAGAAGACATACCGGAAGTCCAAGGGAGGCGATCGGGAGTTGCCCACAGACAGGCGCCTCTCTTGTTGGACCTGTTGCGCCTCAAGAGGACTTGAGTAAGCATTGGAAAGGCGTTGCGGTTAGACGCCTTTTGACTGATTCAAGCGATTCGTCTCCGGTCGCGCGTCGCTCTTGGCAAGATTTGTCCGTTTCGCGTCCCTTAAAGAGGCGTTCAGGCGCCGATTCTTCGCCTTCTCCAGTCAAGCGGTATAAGGAGCCTAGAGTAGTGTTGCGCCTTGGCCGTTAGTGGCTCGTTCTTCGCCTCAAGCTTTTCCCTTTTCAGCTCCATCTACTAGTAGAGATCGTGGCTTTAGCGCTGTAGTATCGTCACCTTGCCGATCTAAGGGTGTTTCCTGAGTAGCCTTTTCGCCTGCTGCGCCTGTTTCGCTTCGAATTTCGGCTACTCCGAGTGAGGTGCAAGTAGTTATTCTTCCTCCTGAAGAGCATTTAGTCTCTTCCAAGCCTTCTTTACCTGTTATTGATTCTTCTTTGGCGCCTTTGCGCAAGCAGTTAGAGATGTTAACTAACTAGATGAATGAGTCCAAGGGTAGTTCGAAGCCTTCAGATCCTGTGGTAGTTCCGTCTACTTCTTCGGCGGTATCGGAGAATGAGGAAGACTGTGAGGAGGAGGATTCACATCACCTCTCGTGTTATTCACGTCTCCTTAGGTATCTTCTGGTTTCTTATCCAGATTATTTTGAGAAAGCGGCTCCGCGCTCCCCGAAACTTGTTCTTTCTAAAGCGGTTAGACATTCGTTGAAAGAGACGGAGAAATGGATGTCTATGAAAAGAGACTTAGGGAAGGCTCTTTCTGCTTACCCTCCCTCTAAGTTGCTTTGTAAGAGGTATAGGTTTTATGTAACTGGGGAAGCTCCTTCTCTGGGAGTTTCTGCCTCCTTCCAGGGAGACTTCTCCAGTTAAATTGACTCCTCCAGGAGACCTGCTTTCGCCGCAGCGAAAGTTTTCTTTACAGCTCCTGAGTTAGACCACGTTGTAAAGAACCAATTTAAACTTTTGGAAATATTTAGCTTTCTTGATTGGACTATTGGCGCTTTAGCGGCCAAGATCGAAGACTGTCCTTCTCTTTCACAGGACTTAGCGGAGGATTGCATTGGTGTTCTGTCCTGTGCGGACAAATCCATTAGGGATGGATGTGATGAGTTAGCTTCGCTCATCGCCTTTGGTACCCTTAAGAAAAGGCAACTTTGGTGCTTCTAAAGGGATCACTTCTCAACAGAAGTCTGCTCTTTTGTTTGCTCCTTTTGTGAAAGATAACCTCTTTCCAGACGATGTAGTGTCGTCAATTTCGTCTTCTCTAGATAAGAAATTGACCTCTGATTTGCTAGCACAGTCTACTAAGAGACCTAAAGCTCCTTCAGCGCCTGTTCCTTCCGTTTCCCCTCTGGCCCAGGCGCCCTTTCGAGGGAGAAAACCCAAGTGCTTCTTTCGGCCGAAGTCTTATTTGCGACCTCAGTCAAAGACCTCGGCCAAGGTCAACAAACCTTCCAAGTGAAAGCTCGGTTCTTCATGCGCCAGTGGGAGGCAGGCTGGGGCTGTTTTGGGAGGAATGGGAAAACAGAGGAGCAGAAACCTGGGTAGTTAAGTACTCAAGTTCGGCTTCCGTATTCCTCTCGTTTCACTTCCCTCGCTCTCACCTGTGCCAATTCCATTCCGGGCATACTCTCCGGGCTCAGACAAATTTCTGGCGCTAGCCGTGGAATTGGAAGCGCTTATTCTCAAATTAATGAAGAATTAAACAAAGATTGGGATAACATTTTCGTAAGTGATGACATAAGGGTAAATACGGAGATATTATATAAAATATTGGAGAAAATAGTGGAAAAATATATACCGAAGAAGAAAAGTAAACATCATTCATGCATACCAAGAGACAGAAGGATCTTGTTCCAGAAAATCAGAAAATGGGTAAAAGGTCTTGCAAAAGAAAAAAATGCATGGAAAGTTATAGAACTAAAAAGTAAGATAGAAAATGCAGAACAAAAGATTATACAATCAAAAGAAAATGAAAAACGGGACTTGGAAGAAAAAACCCTATTAAATATCAAGCAAAACCCCAAACTATTATACTCATATGCGAAGAAGATGAATAAAAGAAGAATAGAAATAGGCCCTCTGAGAATTGAAGGGAGATTAACGAATGAAAAAAAAGGAAATTTGCAACATACTGGCAGAACGATATAAGAGAGAATTCACCCCTAGAATAGATAATGAAGATAAGGATATAGAAGTAAGGGAAGAAAATAGTGAATATTTAGCTGACATAGAAATTAATGAAGCTGATATTGTGCAGGCAATTAATGAAATTAAAAATGGAGCTGCTGCAGGGCCGGATGGAGTCCCTGCTATTTTGTTAAAGAAAGTAGTTCATTCTATCGCAAAGCCACTTGCAATATTATTAAGACAAAGTGTAGATACAGGCAAGATTTATGATGAGCACAAATTAGCATATATCACCCCTACTTTCAAAAGTGGATCAAGACTAGAGGCAAGTAATTATAGGCCTGTGAGTCTAACATCACATATTATGAAAGTGTATGAAAGGGTAATGAAGAAAAATATTATGAAACATTTAATAAAAAATAATTTTTTTAATATAGGACAACACGGTTTCGTACCCGGAAAAAGTACACAAACCCAACTGTTAGTCCACCGTGAGAACATATTCAAAAATATGAAAAGCGGAAATGAAACAGATGTGGTTTATCTAGACTTTGCAAAAGCTTTTGACAAAGTAGACCATAATATATTAGCAAAGAAAATTAGAAAACACAATATCGTAGATAAAGTAGGAAGATGGTTAAAAGAATTTTTACACAACAGAAAACAGATAGTTATTGCAAACGATGAGAAATCGGATGAAACCAAGGTAATATCCGGTGTGCCACAAGGTACGGTGCTAGCTGCAATATTGTTTGTTATTATGATTGAAGACATAGACAGTAATGTTAAGGATTCGGTAGTGAGTAGTTTCGCTGATGACACAAGAATAAGTAGAGAAATTACTTGTGATGAAGATAGGAACGCTCTACAAAGAGACCTTAACAAATTATATGATTGGGCAGAGGTAAATAGGATGGTATTTAACTCTGATAAATTTGAATCAATAAATTATGGAGACAGAGAAGGAAAGCTATATGCATATAGGGGACCTAATAATGAGACAATCACAAATAAGGAAGCAGTTAAAGACCTTGGTGTGATGATGAATAGGAACATGTTATGCAATGATCAAATAGCAATTCTGTTGGCAAAATGTAAAGCAAAAATGGGAATGTTGTTACGGCACTTCAAAACAAGAAAAGCTGAACACATGATTATGCTTTATAAAACATATGTTCGTAGTCCACTTGAATATTGCAATATGATATGGTACCCACACTATCAAAAGGATATTGCACAAATAGAGAGTGTACAAAGGTCCTTTACAGCTAGAATAGAAGAAGTTAAGGACCTAGACTACTGGGAAAGACTACAATCCTTAAAATTATATAGTCTAGAAAGGAAAAAAGAATGCTACATGATAATTCAGGCATGGAAACAGATAGAAGGAATAACAGAAAATATCATGGAACTAAAAATATCAGAAAGAGCAAGCAGAGGTAGATTAATAGTGCCCAAAACTATACCAGGAAAAATAAGGAAAGCACACAGGACATTAATCCACTACGCACCAGCATCGATAATGCAGCGTCTATTCAATGCGTTGCCAGCTCATCTGAGGAATATATCAGGAGTGAGCGTAGATGTGTTTAAGAATAAGCTCGACAAATATCTAAACTGCATCCCAGACCATCCAAGATTGGAAGATGCAAAATATACCGGAAGATGTACTAGCAACTCTCTGGTAGACATTAGAGGCGCCTCACACTGAGGGACCTGGGGCAACCCGAACGAACTGTAAGGTCTGTAAGGTAAGGTAAGCAGATAGAGGGGGAATTTCCTCTGGGGTTTTGGATGTGAGCGCCTTGAACTTGCATGTTCAGAAAACAAAATTTCATATGGAGACCACTTGGTCGGTTCTGGAGTCCATCAAACAGGGGGATTAGATGGTTTCTCTGGACATGCAAGACGCTTATTTTCACATTCCGATACATTGCGAATCTCGGAAGTACCTGAGGTTCATGTTCGAAGGCAATGTGTTTCAGTTTTGGGCGCTTTGCTTCGGACTGGTGACCGCTCCTCAAGTATTCACCAGGGTTCTGTCCCCGATAGGCAGCTGGCTTCACAACTTAGGAGTAAGAATCTCCCTTTATCTGGATGATTGGCTTTTTCGGTCGGAGTCAGAGAGTCTGTGCATGAAGGACCTAGGAACAACTCTGGCTCTTGCCAGAAAGTTAGGAATTCTGGTCAACAAACGGAAGTCTCAGTTTGTACCTTCGCAGAGCATCCTCTATTTGGGGATGACTGAATGCTCAAGTTTTTCGGGCTTTTCTGTCCCCGAACAGGGTCCAAGGCTGCCTGTAGACAGTTCAAGAGTTCTTGGACAAAGAGATAAGTTCTGCCAACCAGTGGATGAGACTCCTGGGCAAGTTGACTTCGGTGGAGAAATTCGTGAAGTTGGGAAGACTGCATATGAGACCTCTGCAGTTCTTCCTGAGAGCTTCTTGGTGCAGGAAGATGCAACCAGACTCGATTACCTTTCCTGTCACAAACCAAATAAAAGAAGATCTAAGGTGGTGGCTGTCTCGGGCAAGATTGGAAGAAGGGTTAGATTTATGACCCATCCTCCCGAACCTACAGTTCTTTTCCGACGCGTCGGACACAGGTTGGGGAGCCTTGCTGGGGAATCACCGTGCTTCAGGAGCTTGGTCAGCAAAGGAGAAAAAGTTCCACATAAATGTAAAGGAACTTCTAGCAATTTTCCTGGGGCTGAGACAGTTACAGAACTTAGTAGAAGGACAGATAGTGGCAGTGCTTTCCGACAACTCCACAGCGCTCTCGTACGTGCGGAAACAGGGGGGGACTCAGTCTTTCACTGTACGAAGTAGCCAAGGATCTCCTCCTGTGGACAAACGAGGCAAATGTTCAGCTAGTTCCGAGATTTGTTCCGGGAAAGATGAACGTCCTGGCGGACGAGCTAAGTCGTCAACAGCAAGTGTTACCACTGGAGTGGACTTTGGACGACAAGATTTGTCAGAGACTTTGGCTCCTTTGGGGATGACCTTCCATAGACCTGTTCGTGACATCAATGAACAACCGTCTTCCTTTCTTTTGTTCTCCAATTCCAGACCCTCTAGCTTGGTCGGTAGACGCAATGCTGTTGGATTGGTCGGGTCTGGACGCTTATGCTTTCCCTCCGTTCGGACTAATAAGAGAGGTATTGAACAAGTTCATGTCACACAACAATGTAACTGGCTCTAATCGCTCCCTTTTGGCCCAGGAAAGAGTGGTTCCCGGACCTTCTCCAGTTGTTGGTAGACTTCCCCAGACTTCTTCCTCCAGAGAAGTGGCTTCTCAAACAACCTCACTTCAAGAGGTGCCACCAAAACCTGTCCGCTCTAGCTCTGACAGGGTTCAGACTGTCCGGAATCTTGTCAGAGCAAAAGGGTTTTCAAGAAGAGCTGCAGAAGCTATCGCTCGTTGTAGGAGAGAGTCTTCTAACAAGCTCTATCAAGGTAAGTGGAGAACCTTCAAAGAGTGGTGTAGAGGCGCTAAAGTCTCTACTTCTGCGACCTCTTTAACAGAAATAGCAGATTTTCTTCTATTTCTTAGGGAATCTAAGAAACTAGCTCCCTCTACGATCAGAGGATATAGAGCTATGCTTTCTTCGGTTTTTCAACACTGGGGTTTGGATATTTCCTCCAACTCGGATCTGTTGGACCTCATTAGGTCTTTCGAAACCACTAAGTTCCCTCAAGATACAGTGGCTTGGAACTTAGATGTAGTGCTTAAGTTCCTCATGGGTACACCGTTTGAACCTTTGAAGTCGGCTTCACTTAGGAACTTGACTAAGAAGACACTTTTTCTTATTGCCCTAGCTTCTGCAAAGCGTGTCAGCGAATTGCACACTATAGACAAAAGAGTCAGTTTCTCTCAAGGGAATGCTCTATTTTCGGTCTCTCTAACTTTTCTAGCCAAAAACGAGAATCCATCTGATCCTTGGCCTAGGAGTTTTGTGGTTAGGAACTTATCTGATTTGGTAGGACATGAGGAAGAAGAAAGGCTCTTATGTCCAGTCAGGGCAATTAAGCAGTATCTTATTGCCACTAAAGAGATTAGAGGCCAATCGTCTAAGCTCTGGACCTCGGTTCAAAATCCCCCTCGTCCTCTTTCTAAGAATGCTATATCGTTCTTTATTAGAGAGCTTATCAGGGAAGCCCACTCACAGTCCGAGAACAAAAATCTTTCCGTTCTGAGAGTTAAAGCTCACGAAGTTAGAGCAGTTGCTACTTCTTTAGCATTTAGAAAGAATTTATCTTTATCTACGATTCTTCAGAATACGTTCTGGAGATCGGTTTCGGTTTTTGCAAGCCATTATCTCAAAGAGATAGAAACGGTTTTCGAGAATTGCAGAACGTTGGGTCCGGTTGCGGTTTCTGGCATGGCGTTGGGAGAAACGGCACAGGGGTCGTCACCTCTATGCTAACTTTTCGCCTTGAAATAGGTCGTTGAGTTCAAGGGAAGCTGGGGGTACTGACTACCTGGGATACCCACTAGTCTGCTAGGTCAGATTTTTAATAAAGGTTGGGTATATATGTTTTTAAATCTGGTGTTGGTGACAAATATTTTGTATGATTGAATTGCTGGTCTTAGCCCAGGGCAAGGGCAATCTTTGTTGTTACTATCCTCCGTCAGTCAGCCTTGACTCGCTTGAACTACGGAAGGATTCCACTCCTGTAGAGGCTACCTTTGGTCAGATACCAAGTCCTCTAAGAAGAGCACCAACCAGAGGCAGTAACAGTCTGCTGTAGCTCTCTTACAAGGTAAGGTACAACAGACACCTTGAATGTTTACTGGTATTGTCATAAATGTAACTCATTTAGAAATACTAGTGGTCCACTGAATCCCACCTTCCCATCAATGTGTAATCAGCTGTATAATTGTTCGGTTAGACACTACAATAAAAATGGAATTTTCATTAGTAAAATGAAATTTTATTGTATACTTACCAAACAATTATAATTATACCCACCCTCCTCCCCATAGGTGGACGGACGGGCAGAAAGAATTGGATTCACCTGGGCAGTTGTACCTGGTTCTCCCGCGAGTGGAGGGAGATGACGTCATCACCACCAATGTTGGCGACGCCTACGCGCCAAATTTGAATTTAGTCTCCTACCGCTCGTGGAAATCACGGCTGTATAATTGTTCGGTAAGTATACAATAAAATTTCATTTTACTAATGAAAATTCCATTTTTTTTTTTTTTTTGTGAACATATCCAAATATGTTGTGGAAAATTCACCAATTCATGGATTTTTTCATACAGCAATATTCACTAATTACTGTATTTTCATGTTATTTTCATGACTAAGTACATTTTTTATGATAAAAATTATTTACTAATTTTCAAATATTAATACAGGCAGTCCTGGGTTATCAGTGATCTGGTGTTATGGCGCTTGTCTGTTATTGCCAATTTTTGGTTGTAGGCAGTTTTTGGTATATGTATTGTGGATATTATATATACATATACAGATGCTTCTCTACTTACAAATTAGTTACATTCTGAAC